>NW_027185655.1:85181599-85197589 GCF_028583685.1 Petaurus breviceps papuanus | reverse complement strand
CCTTCCTTCCTTCCTTCCTTCCTTCCTTCCTTCCTTCCTTCCTTCCTCCTTCCTTCCTTCCTCCCTTCTTCCTTCCTCCCTCCCTCTTTCATCTCACCCAAGTAAAGAAAATGTTTTCTCTGATTGCCCTCTTTTTTATTCCCAATATATCTTTTAAAATATTTGTTGTTCTTTGTCCCTAGTTTCCCTGTTCAGCCTGAGCTCATTCTGAGCTTTTGAATTCCAGACACTTTTTTTATAGATTGTGCCATGTTCTCATATTCATCTTCTGTTAGCTGGTCTTGCTTCTATTTTCTGTACATTTATTTTTATGATGAGCCCTGGGCAAATTTGATATCTGAGAACATATTTCCTGAGTCTCATAGTCTGAAGGGACCAGAGAATGCTCAAAAAAATCTTGAGGCCTCAGAATTATGAAAAATATTCGTTGTTTGTGTTTGGGGATAAAGTCTATTACAAATGTGACTTTATGCTATCAAAAGTAGGTACATTCTTCTAATAAAAGCACAGTATGTAATTCTCTATTCTTCCTATGCTTTTCATGCTAAAAGATATTTCTTCACAATAATTATTAAATTTTTAAAAACCTGAGATTATATGGTGAAATAGAATATCTAATAAAGCCATAATAGCACCTTATTCTAACCTTTCCATCAATTACATTTTCATCACTGTCAATGTACTAACATTATTTTGCTCTATTTACTGGATTAATTGTGCCTTTTCCTACAGTGTATATTTTTCAATATAAAAGAAAACAGGTAGGCAAGCTATATGGGTACGCATTTTCAGATGACTTCAGCAAGATGTTTAGATGTTGGCAAGGTATTTGAGAAAGATCACTGGATTCATCAAATCATTAAACACAGTCTCTCATGATATCCTTGTGCTATCATATGAAAGAAATGATAATGCAATTAAGTAGATTTATAGTTGTTTTAATAAGTATGTCCAAAGAGTGTTGACTAATGGATTGATGTCAACATGCTGCCACCTAAAATTCAACAAATCCAAAAGTGAACTCATGATCTTTCCTCCCCACCTCATCTCTCCATACCTACCCAAAAAAAAAAACCCTGTTTAATCAGTTGACTTTCTTCTTTCAACTGACTTAAAATATCAGTTATCTTAGTGTCCTTGATCCTAGACTGATCACCATTTTTAATCGAGGAGAGACAGTCACTATTTAATAGAGCATTGGATTTAGAGTCCAGAAAATGTGATTTTTAGGCCTGTCCCCAATATTTATTAACTCTGTAACTCTGGGCTTATCACATAACCTCTTCCTCATTCATACAATAGGATAATAATAATTATTGTAAGGTTTACCTGGCAGAATTCTTATGAAGATAAAATAAAGCATGTATGTCAGTCATTCAGTCAATAAACATTTATTAAATTCCTATTATGTGCTGGGCACATGCTATCTGAAGAGGATGCAAATATGGGTAAAAGATAGTTCCTGCTCCCAAGGAACTCACAGTTTAATGCTGGAAACAACATGAGAACAACTGTCTACGTACAGGCAGTGTGTAGG
Source organism: Petaurus breviceps papuanus (assembly GCF_028583685.1). Lineage (NCBI taxonomy): Eukaryota > Metazoa > Chordata > Mammalia > Diprotodontia > Petauridae > Petaurus > Petaurus breviceps. Next base: position 85,196,052 of record NW_027185655.1, on the reverse strand, counting down.
AAAAAATTGGAAATGATCAATAGAGGGAAGGCACTAGAATCAAGTGGAATCAGGAAAGGCTTCTCTTAGAAGATGGGATTTTAGCTGGAACTTGAAGAAATCCAGGAGGTGAAGATGAAGAGAGAAAGCATTCTAGACATGGGGAAGGAGATAGAGGAGGGAAGGAAGAATTAAGGATTTATATAGTGACTACTATGTACCAGGAACTGGGCTGTGTTTTATTTTTAAACAAATGTTATTTCATTTGAACCTCACAACAATTATATGGTGTGCGTGCTGTTTTTATCCCATTTTACAGCTGAGGAAACTGAGGCAAACAGGATAAGAGACTTGTCCAGGGTCATATGGCTAGTAAGTATCTGAGATTCTATTTGAACTCAAGTATTCCTGACTTCAGGCCTAGTACTCTATCTTCTGTGCTACCAGCTGCCTCCTAAATGCACAGCCAGTGGAAATGCACACTCTAGAGATGGATATGTCTTGTTCAAGGAAGCAATTAAGCCAGTGTGTCCCTAGATCATAGAGTACTTAGTGGTGGTGGTAGCAGGGAGGGGATGTGGTATTAGACAGGGCAGACAGGTTATGAAAAGCTTTTAATGCCCAACAGAAGATGTTGTATTTGATCTTGGAGGTGATAGGGAGCCACTGGAGTCTACTTAGTAGGAGTGGGAGTGATGTGGTGAGAACTATGCTTTAAGAAATTCACTTTAACAGCTGAGTGGAATATGGGTTGGAGTAGGGACAGCCTTGTGGTTTAAATTCCAATTAACAGGGTGTTAAAATAGTCCACACATAAGGTAATGAGAGTTTGCACTAGGTTGGTGTTAGTATCACAGGAGGCAAGGGGACTTATATCTTAATGATTATTCATTAGACAGCACTTGGCAAGATATTGGATATTCACAATGAGAAGACTATGACACCTAGGTTGCAAACTTGAGTGACTAGGAGGATGGTGGTGCCCTTGACAATAACAAGGAGGTTAGGAGAAAAAGGAGGGTTTTGGAGAAAAATATTGTTTTCATTTTTTGATATGATGAGTTTAAGTTATCTGTGGGATAGTTCTAATTTTCCTTTACAACATAACTAATGAGAAAATATGTTTAATATGAATGTATATATTGATCCTATATCAGATTTCACACGATTTTGGGGAAGGAGGATGGGAGGGAGGGGGAGAAAATTTAGAACTCTAAATCTAATGGAAGTGAATGTTGAAAACTAAAAATTAATTAATTAATTAATATAAAAATAGATATCTATGGAAGAGTCATTTCAAGGTGTCCAAGAGGTTGTTGGAGCTGCAGGACTAGAGGTCAGTAGAGAGATTAGGGCTGTTTAAGTAGATTTGAGAATCATCAGCATCGAGATGATGGGAACTGATGGGATCACCAAGTGAAATTATATATATATATACAGAGAGAGAGAGAGAGAGAGAGAGAGAGAGAGAGAGAGAGAAGTAAAAAGCCATACAGGCTATCCAGAGTTAATGGCCATTGCCAACATGAAGACCGAGGAGCAACCACATCTTTGTAAATATTAAAGTGCTATATAAATGTTAGGATGATGGTGACAACAATAATGGTGAAGACTTAAAAAAAGCTCATTGATGCCTGGTTTGTTAGATTTATTTGTGATATAACTTGAAAGAAATGTTATGATAAACTTTCTATTCAAAGAAGTCCTAAAAGACTATAATGACAGAGAGAGCTTAGATGCCCTTGATAGGTTCAGGTCACCAGGCCCTGATGTACTATATCTCAGAGTATTAAAAAAAAAACAAAAAAACTTGGGTATATGACTCTTGAACCACTATAAGTGATCTTTAAAAGACAAGTTCTAATGGAAGACAAATCTGGAAGATGAATAAAGAAGGAAAAAAATGTCCAGATTAAAAAAAAATGATTAATAGAGAATGGGGATCTTTAAATTTTAGGATTCTGTTTGACTAATTGATGTAAGTAACATCCTGTTATTCAAATATTTAATGAATACCCTGTAAAGCAGTCAGCATGACTTCAATGAAAACAGTTCATGTCATACTAACCATTGCTTTTGTTCTGACAAGGATATTTGTAATGGTAAGGAAATTTGAAGATCTTCCCTGCCCCTTAATAAGCTTAAGGGAACTTGAGGACTTTCCCTAATTTGAAAATATACCCTGCCCCCTAATAGATTGAATGTGGTCACATGAAGCCTATGAAGGGAGGAGTTTGCTGAAGGGTAAGAGCTCAATAGGAGAAGCTTGCTTAGGGGAGGCTTGTTTTTCAGGAAGGCCCACACCTTGTTTCTTTGTAATTAGGCAGTGGGTCATTAGGATTGTGATGTTCTCAGACCCTGGAGAAGGCTATATATACCTCTGAGGTGAGGTTTTGTTTTGGGATTCACTCATGGGAAGAGTTGTGTGATTTGTCCAGATGAGATTCTGGGCAGCCTTGAGGCCCCTGGCTTTGAAAACCCAGATACCAGTGCTTCTCTCTTTGGTAATTAAGCATATGTATGTAATGGTCAGACAGCTAGAAGTCTGTTGGTTTGTTGAATTGTGTTATTTTCTCTGTCTGTATTTTTGAGTGCTTGTAACTTCTGTTTGTATTCTCTGAAGTTCAAGATGCTGAGTCTTCCCCCTGAACTAGGTAAATGAAGTAAGTTTAATTAAAGTGAAATTGTTAATCCTTTTCCACTTGCTTTCCTTTGGAAAAGTAGATCAAAGAACCTGTGCTAGCAGTCATTCTGTATATGCTAGGGTGCTTGCTATTACAATATTGAATAGACTTGGAAAATGCTGTGAATATAGTTTACCTAGATTTCAAGGAAAGTGTTTGACAAAGTATTTCTTACCATTACTGCGTATAAAACAGATATGGGCTAGATGATAAAGTAGTTATGTAGATTCCAAATGGATTAAATTATCCAAGGCAAAATGTGACCATTAGTTTGGAAGCAGGTGTATTGAAGTATGTCAAAGACTTGTACTTGGTTCTTCTGTTTAAAGTTTTTTGTCAGTTCTTTGGATGAGGGCATAGATTGCATGCTTATTACATGGTCAGATGACACAAAGCCAGGATGGAGAAGTTAATAAGCTGGATTACAGAATCAGGACCCTAACTGATCTTGACAAATTAGAACACTGTTGAGCTTAATATGATGAAATTTCATGGAGAGAAATGTAAAATCTTATACTTGGATTAAATTAGTCTGCTGCAGATAGAAGGAACTGTGTCCAGAGTAAAGTTTTTCTGAAAAAAAAAGGTATGGAGATTTTAGAAGTTCAGTGTCAGTGCTCTTAGAGCCCCCAAAGGCAATGGGATCTTAGGTTGTGTTAAAAAAAAAAAGCATACAAGCCAGGACTATAGGGAGTTATAGAAATTGTGGAGAAAGACATTAAAGTTTGACATAAGGAAAAGTTTACTGATAAAACTATCCAGATGTAGGCTGGCCTGGAGAGGAGGTAATCCATCCCCCTTACTAGAAAAGCTAATTGATTACTTTTTTGTTGAAGAGAGAAAGAATGTTAAATACTTAGGAGACTTAGGAATGATTATTAGAGGAACTGGCAAATAAACCAGGGGGTTAGAGAAATATAATATTTATTAGAAGATGAGAAGGGGAGGTAAACTTTGAGCTTAAGTGATGGAATTTTGAGGCTAGAGAACAGCTAATAGTTCAGGTTGGATGGATTGTAGAGTGTAGGAAGGGGAACAATATAAAATGACACTAGAATGTTGCTAGCATTGGAGGCAGGTTGTAGATATTTTTAAAAGAAAGTTAAGAAGTTTATGTTTTACCAAGAACAACAGCAAGCCAATGAAAATGTTGGAGTAGAGTAGTGACATGTTCAGACCTTTATCTTATGAAAATTATTTTTGCATTTGATTGTAGCACCAGGCCTAGAATCAGAAAGATCTGAGTTTAAATCTGACTTCAGACACTTGGTAGCTGTGTTACTCTAGGAAAGTCATTTAACCAGGTTTGCCTCAGTTTCCTCATCTGTAAAATGAGCTGGAGAAGGAAATGGCAAACCATTCTAGTTAACATGCCAAGAAAATGCTAAACAGAATCACAGAGAATTGGAAACAACTAGAAACAACAACTGTAGCATTGAAGAGAAGAGCATATAGAAGCATGAAACTAAATAGGAGGATATCATAATAGTCCAGTAAAGGGGTTGAGGAAATGATCCAGGACTCATTAGTGGAGAAAGGTGGACAGATTTAAGAAATGTAGTAGAAGGAGAAGACTTGGAAAATGATTAGCTATAAGAGAAAAAAGAAGAGAAAAGAAAAAATGATGCCATTTTCAAATGCGTAACTGAGAGAATGGCAACAGAAATAAAGAGATTTGGAGGAAAGGTAGATTTAGAGGAAAGTGTGATTAGTTTCACTGGGAAATGTTAATGCCTTTTAGATATTTAAAGATTTCAAATCTCCATCCCTTCCCCAATAAATTACAATTTGCTTAATTCCCACTGAGAAATATAAACAAGTTTAAATGTGACCAACCTAACTTTCCTTCCACCTTTAAATATATATTTTAAAAAAAACTAACAAATTAAAAAGAAGAAATTGATAACTTTTAGAAATAGCCAATATTTTGTTCAAAGAAATAGTCCTAAATTTACATATAGAAGTTCACTACTGAAAGAGAAGATTCTGGGAAGATGGCAGAGTAGATCAGAAAATTCTAAGATCTCCAGATTTTCCCCAGAAACAAGACAAAATCGAACCACAGGGCAAATGTGGAGCAATAAAAATAAACAAGAGTTGAGGCAGAACAGTGATCCTCCTGGGATAACTGGATAAGTTCTGAAAAAAATATCCTAGGGCTGAGCTTTAGTCCTAGTGAAGAGCAAACACCTCCAGGCTAGTTCTGTTGACACAACAAGCAGCAAGTCCTTGGGCTAACTGGGTTAGAAGGTAGACTTATCCCCAGCCACAGGAATTTTCACCTACTGGACAGTGTGGGGAGTCAGGTTTCTGAGCAGGGGGAAGATTGAGTGAACCTCTGCTGATAAGGGACAGCAGACTTAGTTGACCTGCTGAGATGCATCCCTGGGCAAAAAGGAACTTGTACATACCTGGTGAGTACAGAAACAGTGGGGAAGGGATGCCACTGACTGTGGGCATGTATAGAAGGGCAGAGTTCTTGGTTTCTGTTTCAGGTCAGAAGAGACAACTGAAGGAGGATCTGAGACTGGAGACATTATACTCCATGCCCTAGGAGTAGAGGTGAATACAATAATAAGCTGCTACATTTTTTTAATGAGCAAGCAAAGGAGAAAGAACCCATGGGAATAGAAAATACTATGGGAACACAAAAGACTAAGGTTCATCTTCAGAGGTAGATACTGAAGCAAAAGCAAAAAAAAAAACCTTCTCCTACCCCAAAGAATGCTCACATGACCAAAAATAATTCATAGAAGAACTTAAAAGACTTGAAAAATCAAATGAGAAAGATTGAGAATTTTTTTTTTAATGAACAATCCAAGAAAGACAAGATTATGAAAAGAAAGTAGGAATTAGAAAAGGAGATTCAGAATCTTAAGGAAGAGAATGACCTCTTGAAAATTAGAATTGGGCAAGGAGAAACCAGAGAAGTTGTGAGACCAAGAAATAATAAAACAAAATATAAACATATATATATATATATATAAACAAAATATAAAATAGAGAATATGAGACATCACATAAGAAAAACAACTGATCTGGAGAACAGATCAAGAAGAAAAAGCATAAAAATAATCAGACAACCTGAAAGCTACAAACAAAAAAAGAATCTTGATGCAATATTACAATAAGTAATTCAAGAAAATGCTCGTGCAGTGTTAGAACAAGAAGGAAAAATAGAAGTAGAAAAAAAGTCCATCACCACCTGAAAAAGATCCTATAAGAAAAACCTATAGGAATATCATAGTCTAATTCTGAAATTCCCAGCTTAAGGTGAAAATATTATGAACAACAAGGAAATAAAAGAATTTAGATATGGTGGTGCCATGTTTAGAATCACACAAGACCTAGCAATTGTGATACTAAAAGACCACAGATCTAAGAACACCATATATCAAAGAGCAAAAGAATCAGGGTGGTGGTCCAAAGGGCTATAAAAATGTGCATACCCTTTGACCAAGCAATACCACTTTTAGGGCTTTATCCTAAAGAGATTATTCAAATAGGAAAAGGACCCACATGTACAAAAATATTTATAGCAGCTCTTTTCATGGTGGCCAAGGGGATGCCCATGAATTGGCGAATGGCTGAACAAGTTGTGGTATGTGAATGTAATTGAATACTTTTGTGCTGTGAGAAATGATGCACCCACAGACTTCAGAAAACCTGGAAAGACTAATATGAACTGATGCTGAATGAAGTGAACAGAACCAAGAGAACATTGTATAAAGTAATAGCCACATTGTGTTATGACTGACTTTGATAGACTTAGCTCTTCTCAGCAATGAAAGGACCTAAAACAATTCCAAAGGAGTCATGATGGAAAATGCCACCCACATGTAGAGAAAGAACTATGGAGTCTGAATGTGGATCAGAGTATACTATCTGCTCTTTTTTTGTTTTTTTCTTTCTCGTGATTCCTCCCATTTGTTCTAATTCTTCTATACAACATGACTAATGTGAAAATATTTTTTTAATGAAAATGTATATGTAAAGGCTATATCAGATTGCATGCTATCTTGGAGAGAGGGAGAAGAGGAAGAGGGAGAAAATTTTAAATTTATGGAAATGAATGTTGAAAACCAAAAGTAAATTAATTAATTTATAAAAAAATAAATAAATACTATCTCCTTTAAAAAAAAGAAAAGAACTGAGGTTGTGGCCTAAAATATCATGCCCAGCAAAGGTAAGCATAATCGTGAATGAAAAGAAATGGTTATTTAATGAATTACCAGACTTTTACGATTTTGTAAAAAACAAACAAACAAACAAAAACACACACTGAACTTAACAAAAAAGTTGACAAATAAGACCCAAGAAAATATAAGGTATATATCAAAGATTAATTACAAGCAACTCAATATGGACTGTTTACAATTTATATGAGGAAAGATAAAACATTTGTCTAAGATTGTTATTAGTAATTGAGTAGTTCAAAAGAAAGATTGTAGTAGACATGAATATAATGTGATTCTAAAAAGTAAAGCTGTTTAGGAAAACGTAAAAAAGAGTAATCACCTTATGCAAAGGAGGTACGAAAAGAAGAACTGACACACAACAATTAGATGGGGAAGGAGGGCTATTAGTTCTGGAACCTTACTCTCATTGGGAATGGGTTAAAGAGGGAACAATACATAGATATCTAGAAGTGTTTAAAGTCTTCTAAATTCAGAAAGAAATAAAAGGCTAAGGGGATGGGGGGGGAGGATTTTTTAGAGGGAATCCTACTCACATCAGATCTGAATTAAAGAGAGAATAATATATATGGAAGGGGGAAGTCTTCTAGATTTACAAAGAAATAAGAAGGTACATCTGAAAGAGATCATACAAATGGGAAAAGGCAGATAGGTGGATAGGATAAGATGGGGTATAGAAGGGTGTCTAGATGAATAAAAATGGAATAAAGAGAATAACATGTATAATTGGAAGGCTATAAAAGTTTTCTAAATTCAAATAGAAACAAGAAGGTAAGGGGAAAGTGTGTGTGGGAGAGAGAAAATAAGGGAGGGACTTTTGGAGGAGGGTAGTAGGTTAAGGAGGGGCAGGTAGAAGGTAGAACTAAAGTAGAGGAGTCAGGAGGGATAGAAAATAAGAGATACACCCAAACATAAATAAAGATCAGGAGCAGAATTCATTAGGAAAAAAAGCAGGGGTAGTAATCATGATCTTGGACAAAGTTAAAGTTAAAATAGATTTAATCAAAAGAGAAAAATCAGGAAGCTATATGTCAGCCATATTAATCAATATTGTTTTAGACTATTTAAAATAACTAACTAGACAGTATAAGGTTAGAATGTTGCTGTGGTGTAGGAAATGAGGAATTGGTGGATTTAGAAAAATAAGGTAAGACTTCACCTTATAAAGGAAAATGTTATCCACCCTCAGAGAAACAGAGGAGAAATAAGTGTAGTATATCTATATATGAGTATGATTATAGATATAGAAGTATATATATTTGCATGTAAGAATATCTATGTATGTATATATACATACATACACACATATATATGTATGTATGTATGTTTGTGTGTGTATAAATTATATCCACACATAATTGTAGCCTTCCTGAGGAAAAGGGAAGGGGGAGGGAGAACAAAGTAAAAAGTGCACAGCAGCAAACCAAAGAAAACTTACAATGAAGCACAGAAAGGATGGACAGCTCTGAACAGTGTGTAGGATTTGTCATATTGGCTTTCTTGAAATGGAAATTTATTGATGTACATGAATATTCTCTTATGTTTTGTTGTGCACATGACAATGCCTTTTTTTCTTTTCTTATTTTGCATGTAAGCTTATAATATGTTTCCTTTTCTTTTCTTATTGTGTATTTCAGCTTAAAATAAATTACTTTTTAAAAACACTTTCACTACAGCCAGGCGACAAGACAAACTTGGTGTTGGCAGAATAATGGCAAGACCTTTTCTTGGCAGAGACTAGAAGCAGAAATGATAGCAGATTTTATAAAGTCTGCCTGATATACCTGAAAAAAAAGAGAATTGCCTGGTCTATTTTATCAAAATAGTCTGAACCTAAATGCATCAGGGACATCTGGAATCCCTGATCCATGCTGAACTGATTTTCAGATTTCTCATTTTGTTCCCTGGGAGTTGAACATCTATGATCTCTTGGAATGGGCAGTTTTATATTGGTATTCTTTGGAGTTGTTTTGTTTTTTTTTTTCCTTCTGACATCTTTTCAAGAGGCTCCCCCTCTTGAGACTGCATCTGTTACAATTGCATCTGTGGTGCTCCTCCCAAGAGGAGGCATAAGGAAACTATCAGCTCTTATTTATGTGGTTAGTAGAAATGAAGTCTTTGTAGAGGAAATGTCTCTCATTTTACCCAAATGCTCTTCTGAGTCTCTAATGGAGTTCACCTGAAATTCTGCTTGCTTGCCATGTAAAATTCATGACTTATAATGAATGAATGAACAAATGAGCAGACACATTTTTTTCCCTGACAAATGCTGCGAACCTTATTCCTTTGGAAAAAGTTTCATTTCATCCCAAAACTAAAAATAATTTCAAGTGTATGTAAAAATCCTGGCTAGGCAAGTGTTGCCAAAGTGATCTGTGGTTGGCATTTACCTTGTCTGAGTTCAGACAGGAAAACCAGACAGGTTAATAAATGGAGGGAATTGTAACTTGGGGGCAATATTCAGTCTAGGTGAGACCATGAGCAGAATGGTTGTTAAACCACTTAATACATTGGTATATTCTCTAGTATTTGATGGGGAACAAAGAAAATTTGGCAAAATTCATTTCCAGGAAGGCTTTGTTTACTTCTTGTAAGGACCAGACTGTCCTGTCAGCTGCACCAATTGTAAAGCCAATGTAAGGGGACTGATTGGTTTTGCCCTGATATGCTAATTACAGAGACACCGCACCCCTTCTCCCCCAGAAACAATACTGAGATACTAAAGAAGGGACCATGATAGCTTGTAAGTAAATATGTATATTTATTAAGGTTAATTGAGTTGTTTAAGGGAGTTTATTTATAAGAGAACAGTTGTCCTAGGTGGCAACAGGACAAAGCAATACTGTGGATCTCTACACCTAGACCTGACCTGACTTAGACCAGGTCAGGTATTATATAGAAACAGAACAAAGAAGTTGAAGTGCCAGCTCATGTGCATGAAGTTACCATGAGATAGTTGGAGATTCTTTTGCTGTTTATATTATTTACTCAAGGTAGTTTGCAGTCTTCAGTCTTAGGTCATGTTCTCACTCTGGTTACTACCGTCTGAGAGCTTAAGGTTTCCAAATTATTTTATTTTTCCTAATATTCATGCAAAAAGGCCTATTTCCAAATTTATATTTGTAATAATTTTTATTATATTTGCTTTTATTTTCTAAATGCAAAAACTCTGAATATTTCTCGATAAAAATAATATGAAAGTAACATTGTCCATTTTTATGCATGTAACGCATATAATATAAAAAGTACTTATTTCCATCTGTTAAAATAATGATAGTCTACCTGCAAGTTAAAGTGTTTTGTTTCATTTTGTTCTTGGTGTTTTCATGAGACTAACTCCATGTCAGACTCAATTCCCACCTAAATTCAGAACTCCAATTCTAGAAGTGCTTTTGAGAAACTTCGGGATTAAGAAAACTTGGATTTCTAGTTCCTGTCTTCCCAGACTTCCTTCATGAGACATATTACAGAAGACCTTTCCTCATCTTCCTTCACCTAGTGCCTCTCCTATGAGATTACACCCCTACCCCTCCATTTACACTGTACACATCCTGTATGTATGCAGATATATCTCCTTCATTATAATTTGATCTCCTTGAAGGCAAGGAACATTTTTTTTTTGTTTCTTTGTTTCCACTGTGCTTAGTATAGTACCCAACATATAGCAAGTGCTTAATAAATACATGTTGACTGATTTTTCTTTATGATAATGAATATATTCTAGGAAATTCCTTCCATTTAGTGATGAAAGAGAGAGTATTTAAGGCTTACTTTGTATTAGGTACTGTGCTAAGCTCTGGGGATAAAAATACAAGCAAAAATGCAGTTCCTACTCTCAAAGAGGTTATATTCTTATGGGGAAAGACAGCACTAGAAAGGGATCTGGAAAGTCGGGGAAGGGAGAATACTCACCAAGAGGCTAGCTGCACTACTGGTGAGGATGTGGAGAAATCCAAAGATGGTCAAGGAGTAGAACTGGGATTTGAAGTGACCGTGAAGTGGGCACCTTATGAAATTGTGGTCTGATCCAGGGATTCATTAGTCAAAAGAGAAGGCCACAGGGCAGAAGCACTTGGGTAATATAGCTGCTGGTAGGGAACTGAAAGAGTGTGGAGTATGAGGAGGCAGAGAGACCAAATAATTACATTTCAAAAGGTTGTTTTTTGTTTTGTTTTGTTTTGTCTTGCTTTCTACAATTTTATACATTTTTTTCATTCATTCATTCTTTTTTGGCAAGGCAAATCATTCCCTCTTTTTCATCAGCATCCAATCTTCAAATCAAGAGATTGACTGAATAACTAAGGAAAGCTTTCCTTTCTAAGGAATGTCTAAAAAAATGTTGTTTTCCCTAGGCAGTAAAGACCCTATTATTCAATGTCATTTTTTTCTTTGCTTATCTACTGACAGTTTCTCCTAGCAAACATGCTACAATGTTATTTCTAGACTCCTTAGCCAACTATCTGTTTTATTATTTGGGGATCTTTTTCTTGATAAAGAAAACTTGATGAAGCAACTGGAAAGCAGGAGGAGGAGAAGGAGGAGGGGAAGGGAAGGGAGAGGAGTAGGAGAAATAGAAATTATCACCCTACCCTCTGCCCCATACCTTAAAGGCATACTTCCCCTTAGAAAGCTGGTGGTGATTCAGAGAAATTCAGTTTAAGTAGCATCAATGAATAAACCTTCCCTTGAAGCTCAGATTTTGTTCAGCCTTTGGGAGTCTTTGCCTAACTCATTCAAATTCTTTCCCTAGGTTCAATAATCTTTTGCTTACAGCTAGTCTCTACCCTAAGGAAGGAGGTAAATATACTTTCTAGAAGGGGTAATTTTACCTTAAGAAGGAAACAACATAAAGATGACCTACTCCCAATCCCAAATCCCTGTAGGCTACTTCAACTCTCTGTCTCCCCTGAAGAAACAAAATGTAAACTCTGAGATCAGGGATTATTTCCTTTTTGTATTTATATCCTTAGCACAGTTCCTGGGACATACCTATGTTAGATAAATGCTTGATTGCTTGAATTGAATCCTACTTGAGTGAGCTGTGGTATTTCTACACTAAAGTGGATTCGTCCTCTATCTGATCCCATGTGAATCCTGCCTCCAGTGGTGAAAATCATAATCCACCTTCACCTCATCCTATCTGAATCTTGTCCATGTCCTTCCATAAGTCTTCCACAGGGGATCCATCCAATACACTGGTACCCTTCACCTAGGTCTTTTGTGTGAATACTATTTAATCAATGAGGCTGTCCACTTTTTATCCCTAACTTGCTCTTCAACGGGAAAAAGACTGGTTCACATCTTTTATGGCCATACATTTCCTAGATGATATCTGTTAAACTACTTCTCTTACATGTCATCAAGGGTAATATGGTTCAACCTGTTTAATTCCACCATGTGTTTCTTCATTGCTATCTCCGAGTCTGAAGTTTTGAAATTTAACTGTGAGGCTGATGTTTGTAGGGAGGTCATTTGTAGACATTCAAACAACTAATTTTTTTAGAGTTTACCAACTTGTCATTGTGATCTTCTTGAAGTGTTACTACAAATCCCTCAGGAGAATGTGACAGGAATAGGAAAAGCATAGCCCAGGAGTGGGGAAAACTGCAGCCTTGAAAAATCTAACATAGACCCAGGCTAAACTGATACAAATATAATATCTGGTATTTTCCCACTTCTTATATTGCATTGTACTCAGTTCTGGATAATTAATTTTAAGAAAGGCATTTACAAATTGGAGTTAAGTACAAATGAAATGGCAAAAAGACTAAAAACTATGACATATAAAGAATATTTGAAGGAATTGTAAGTGTTTAATCCAGGGGAGATTTAAAGCTATATGATAGTTGCATTCAAATATTTGTAAAGTTATCTGGAAAAAAGAGTGATCTTATTCTCCATATTTCTAGAAGGCAAAGGAAGAACAACTGGATAGAAATTACAATAAGGCAAGTTTTAATTTAATACAAGAAAAATCTTGCTAAAAATCAGAAATGTTCAAAAATCAAATGGGCTTCATTTATTACATAGCAATTTCCTCTTCACTAGAAATGTTCAGGATAAGGTTAGATGTCTACCCATCAAGGATGTGGCAGCACAGACTTTATAAGGGAAGAGATTGGGCTAGATGTTTCTCAGTGATCCTACTGTCTTTTTGTATCAAGTATTTAAAATTTTTCAAAACCTTGTCCTATTTTTTCACTATTGTTACATTATTTCTGTGTATTCTATGATATAGCAACACCTGTGTTTTTGCTGTTTCACCACAGAACACTCCATCTCTCAGCTCCAAACTTTTTCATGTCACCCATGCCCACAATTCTTTATCTTTTACATGTATATGTAATATACATACATCTGTTTTATATATATATATAGACATAATGTAATAAGTAGATACTTGTATATGTGTAAATGTATACAATAATGCATGCTTGCCTTTATATCTATATATTTATCTTATATGAAGGCAGAACCATATTTGTCTGTGTTTATGTGTGTGTATATATATACATACACACATATGTATATATGTGTGTGTGTATATATACATACACACATATGTATATATGTGTGTGTGTGTATCTTGCCTTTCTTTGCAGCATTGATGCTTAGCACAGTTTCTGGGACATTTTTGTTGTTTCAGACCTGTTCAACTCTTGTGACCCCATATTTGGGGTTTTCTTGGGAAAAATACTAGAGTTTTTTACAATTCATTCTACAGATATGGAACTGAGGCAAACACAGCTAAGTGACTTGACCAGGGTCACATAGCTAGGAAGTGTTTGAAGTCACAATTGAACTTAGGTTCTCCTGAATCCAAGGTTGGTTCTCTATCCACCATGCAACCTAGTTGCTCCTTTTCATACATATTAAGTATTGCAATACTTTCTAAACAGCAGCTAGCTTCTAGGATTTTGACAGAAAGTTCAATTTTGGGAAATCCTTGTCTTTCTAGATAAATAGAATGTATCTTTCTGTGAATGACTGAAATGAATCATGTGAAGACCTCCATGTCTTCATGTGTTTCATACAGTCAGATATATTATGGTGAATTATAAAATTTTCAAATATCCTAGCTGAGACATTCAATCTTGAAAGGTTATGAAAGGAAGTAAGCCTTAGGGAAGAGCTCGAAATTTAAATGATTCAGAAGAAATATGATTAGAAGAACTGAAACCTGGAGTGGAGGTCTGCTAGAGAATAGTAGGAGGAGTTTTGATTAAGATAGGTGATTATGATAGTAAAAAAAGATAAGGAAACTTATACTTGGGGGGGAGGGGAGAATGTAATGAAGAGAAGAAATGAAATTAAAACATTTGTAGTGTTCAAATAGGAATTCATTGTTTGGAACCTGATTTAAAACACCTGTTTTTCAATTTACACAAGAAAAGAGAAGAGCTGGCAGCAGCTAGCTGGTGCAGTGAATAAAGCACTGGACCTGGGTCAGGAGGACCTGAGTTCAAATTCGGCCTCAGACACTTGACACACTTACTAGCCATGTGACTTTGGGCAAGTCACTTAACCCCAATTGCCCCTCAAAAAGCAAGAGAAGAGAAGAGAAGAGAAGAGAAGAGAAGAGAAGAGAAGAGAA
>NW_027185655.1:85127494-85181589 GCF_028583685.1 Petaurus breviceps papuanus | reverse complement strand
AGAGAGAGAAAAGAGTGGATGGAATGGGAGGAGATGGAAAGGGAGATGATAGGTCCCTGTAATGGTAATGGGAATTTGAAGATCTTCCCTGACCCTTGATAGACTTAAGTGATTTTGAAGACTTTCCCTGATTTTAAAATATACTCTTAATGTAGTCACATGGAGCCTGGGCTGGGAGGCTTGTTTTTCAAGAATTCCCACACCTTGTTACTTTCTGATTGGGCAGTGGGTTGTGACATTCTTTGACCCTGGAGAAGGGTCATATCTATATCTATATCTATGTCTATATGATGTGAGGTTTTGCTTTGGGACTCACTGATGGGAAGAGGTGTGTGATTTGGCCAGATGAGACTCTGGGCATCCATTGAGTCCCCCAGCATTGAAAACCCAGATATTTCTGCTACTCTCTCTGATAACTAACTACATATGGATGCAATGGTCAGACAGCTGGAAACCCTGTCTGCTGATCTGTTTCTCTTTCTGTATTTTTTGTCTGCTTGTAACTTCTGTTTGTATTCTCGGAAGTTCAAGGTGCTGACTTTTTCCTCTCAACTAAGTAAATGACATATGTTTGATTAAAGTAAGATTGTTAATCCCTTTCTGAGTTGCTTTCCTCTAAGCAGATGAAAGAGCCTGTGCTAGCAGCCATTCAGGGTATGCTAGGGTGCTTGATGCTATAGTGCCTCCACAATGAACTTAAAGTGGCTTCTCTCCATTTCTTTTATTTTTATGCCTTTTGGATATTAGACATGTGGAGGTGGAGGTTGGGTTAATCCAAGTTATTCAAGAGCTTTCTTGACATGTCACATTAATGAAACAATGAACTCCTCACATTCCAATGATGAATGTCAAATATTTCATGGAAAAAAAATAAAAATAAAACCATACTGAATCAATCAAAAAATAAAAGTTGAGTAAATTCAAATTCAAAAGAGAAAATATATAGCTACATCTAAAAGGGAGATGCAATAGAGAAACTTTTCAGACTGAGAGTCCTTGAACTGGGTCTAGTTGGAGTCACTTTCATGCCTCAGGGACAAACAAGGAATATTTTAGATTTCCCTTCCCCCTTCTCAGCTCTATGATCCTTTAGGAGTCCCCAGCTTTCCTCTTAATCTTTTTCATTAGTCTATCTTCTGAAGTTTGTCAACTCTAGAAAAATCAAAGGGCTCCAGAGCTGAGAAATTCGGAACTTTCTTTAGGAACTGGATGCTCTGCTTCAGTCTTTCCTTTACATAGTAAATATCATTCCAGCAAAACTTAGGGCCTTTCGAACCTTATTTGATATAGATATATGCAGGAGTGATGAAATAGTCACTTTTCCACAACTGAGGAAAATAAAATGATAAAGAGCTCTCAACTTTTAGCAAATTTATTAAGAAAATTAACCATAATAGGATGTAATAAACAAGTGGTATTTTATATTTCATGGAATGAATTTTATAATGTATTTGCTACTAAAGCCTTAAATTGAAATTCATTTGGAGATGAATGAAAAGCCCAAGACACAGAATTTCTTAGTAATTAATAATCAAGTTATTAATTAGTATAGAAAATAATTAATAAATTGATGGTCCGTGGTCTTTCTAGATAACCAAAGACAAAGACCATGGAGATCATTAAATGCTTAAATATCTTAGGGAAAGTGGATGCCCTTTACAAGCAGAGATCAAACCTGATTTGTGAACAATCAATGAGGGGGTGGACAGATTAATCAGGAGATGAGCACAAAGTCTTTAGCCCCTCCAGCTGAGAATGTGACTTAATCATGTGACTCAGCTCCTTCAGCTATAGGGACAGAGGAATCCATCTCCACCCAGATCACTCTACTTTAACAATGGTGGCCTTGTAAGGCCAGGAGTCAAATGCTTTTAGGTCTGGAATTCACCTAGATGAGACTCTATTTACACTTTAACCAGAAGTAAACTCTCCTAGTTGGGTAGGGTCCAGGTCCAGGATTTAGGATTTTTTTTTCTTTTTGGAGGGGGGAAGGCAGGGCAATTGGGGTTAATGACTTGCCCAAGGTCACATGGCTAGTAAGCATTAAGTGACTGAGGTCATGTTTGAACTCAGTTCCTCCTAACTGTAGGGCTGGTGCTCTATTCACTGTACCACCTAGCTGCCAGGTCCAAGATTTAGTAGAATATTCCCAAAGGATTAGGTCCCCTTAATTAGGAAATATGGAAAAAAAAACACACCTTAATCCTAATTTAATAATTGGTTATTAATAGAAAAAAATGATTTCTCTCAATTTCCTACTTCTCTTTTAAAGTGTGAACTTAAAATATGAATTGCAGGCTATTAGCTGAGTCTGGTGATATGTGACACAGTACAGAAAATTTTAAATTTGTAGTCAGAAGACCAGGTTTCAAATCTTTATTAATTGTGTGATTCTGTAACAAGTCACATAATCTCTAAATGTCTCAGTTTCCTTATCTGTAAAATAAGTGAACTGAGCCAAATGGTAGCTCATTCCCTTGCCATTTCAAATTTTTCATGCTGGTTCCCTTGGGTTCATTTTATAGCTTTTTTGAATCTTAATATTGCTGTTAATAGGTTCATTTTTAATATACACATTATAGCTTTTGCTCATTATATAAATCACTGCTCCTTTGGTGAATTTTAATTTGGCTTTAATTCACACATTTTAAAGAAATGACTGAATATCATGGAAATTATGATGACTAATGAATATCATAAGATTCACTCATATGTTTCCAAGTGAAAACAGTTTGAATAGAATAGATGTATTACTGCTGACAGCATAAAAATAAATTTTCTTTTTTCACCCAACTTAATAGTATTTTTCCCAATTACTTGGAAAAATAGTTTTCAATATTCATTTTTATAAGATTTTGAGTTCCAAAATTTTTACTCTCTTCCTCCCTCCTTCCTCTCCCTCCTCCCCAAGAGGCAAGCATTCTGAGAGGGGGGTATACATGTATATTCATATTAAAAATATCTCCACATTAGTCAAATTGTAAAAGAAGAATCAGAAGAAAAGGGGAAAACCACAAGAAAAAAAAGAGAGAAAATATTGTGCTTCAATCTGCATTCAGACTTCATAGTTCTTTCTCTGGATGAGGATAACATTTTCCATCATGAGTCTTAGATCATTGTTTAAAATAATTTTTCTTTTTTTTCTGACATTTTCAACAACATTTTGTTTAATTAGCATAAATTTTAGCCATAACAATTTCTTTTTTTTCCTTTTTATTAATCTTTTTTTATTATTTTGTTTCCTTTTAGTTTACAGGATTCAATTCCACAATTCCTTGAGTTTCACATTTTGTTTCCCTCCCTCCCCTCCCCTTCCCCCCATGGTGGCTTATAGTCAAGTACAGGATCTGTAAATACTTTCACATTATACATTAGTAAGATTATAAAGATGGATTGTACCAGGTGGAATGAAAAATGGTAAAGATGACATAAAACCAAATAAGAGAAGGAAAAAGATCAGGTATTTTGCTTCAACCTGGATATAAACTTTGTTCTTTCTAGTTCTTTCTCTGGATGAACATATTTCTCTCCATCATGAGTCTTTTGGGATTGATTTATATCACTGCATTGCTGAGAAGAGTCCAGTCTATCAAAGGTGGTCATCACACATACGTTGTGCCTGTAAATGTGTACAAATTTCTCCTGGTTCTACTCTTCTCACTCAGCATCAGCTCTTTTAAGCCTCTCCAGGTAAATATGAAGACTGTCTGCTCCTTGTTTCTTATAAGACAATAGTATTCCATTACATGCATATACCACAACTTGTTCAGCCATTCCCCAAATGATGGGCACTCCCTTAATTTCCAATTCTTTGCTACCACAAAAAGAGCTGCTATAAACATTTTTGTACATATGGGTCTTTTCCCATTTCTATGATCTCTTTGGGATATAACCCTAGGAGTGGTATTGCTAGATCAAAGGCTATGAAAGTATTTATAGCCCTTTGGGCATAATTCCAGATTGCTCTCCAGAAAGGCTGGATCAGTTCACAAATCCACCAGCAATGCATTAGTGTTCCAATTTGCCAACATCCTCTCCAGCATTTGTCATTTTCCTCTTTTGTCACCTTAGCCAATCTGACTGGTGAAATGTGGTACCTCAGAGTTGTTTTGATTTGCATTTCTCTAATCAATAGTGAATTAGAGCATTTCTTTATGTGCTTACAGATAGCTTTAATTTCTTTCTCTGAAAACTGCCTGTTCATATCCTTTGACCATTTATCAATTGGGGAATGACTTGTATTCTTATAAATTTGACTCAATTCTCTGTAAATTTTAGAAATGAGTCCTGTTTCAGAGACATAGGTTGTAAAGATTCTTTCCCAATTTCTCACCTCCCCATTAATCTTGGTTACATTAGCTTTGTTTGTACAGAAACTTTTCAATTTCATGTAGTCAAAATTATCCATTTTACATTTTATAATGTTCTCTAATTCTTGTTTAGTCATAAAGTATTTCCCTCTTCACAAGTCTGACAGGTAAACTATTCCTTGTTTTAGGAGACTGCTTACAGTATCAACATTTATAGCTAGATCATACACCCATTTAGACTTGATTTTGGTATATGGTGTTAGATAATGGTCTATGCCAAGTTCTGCCATACTATATTCCAGTTTTCCCAGCAGTTTTTGTCAAATAGTGAGTTCTTATCCCCAAAACCAGGGTCTGGAGGTTTGTCAAAGAATAGATTAATATAGTCATTGACTTCTGTATCTCGTGTGCCTAATCTATTCCATTAATCCACTCCTCTATTCCTCAGCCATTACCAAGTAGTTTTGATGACTGCTGCTTTATAATACAGATTGAAATCTGATATAGCTAGTCCACCTTTCCTAGCATTTATTTTCATTAATTCCCTTAATATTCTGGACCGTTTATTCTTCCAAATAAATTTTGTTACTATTTTTTCTAGCTCTATAAAGTAGTTTTTTGGTAAATTAATTGGTATGGCACTAAATATATAATTTAATTTAGGTAAAATTGTCATTTTTATTATATTAGCTCGACCCAGCCATGAGCAATTGATATTTTTCCAATTAGTTAGATCTGACTTTATTTGTGTGAAAAGTGTTTTGTAGTTATGATCATACAGGTCCTGGGTTTGTTTTGGCAGGTAGATTCCCAAATATTTTATAATGTCTATAGTAACTTTAAATGGGATTTCTCTTTCTATCTCTTGCCATTGTATTTTATTGGAAATATATAGGAATGCTGAGCATTTATGTGTGTTTATTTTATATCCTGCAACTTTGGCAAATTTCTTTATTGTCTCAAGTAGTTTTTTACTTGATTCTCTAGGATTCTCTAAGTATACCATCATATCATCTGCAAAGAGTGATAGCTTAGTCTCTTCTTTGCCTAATTTGATTCCTTTGATTTCTTTTTCTTCTCCAATTGCTACTGCTAACATTTCTAGTACCAGATTGAAGAAGAGGGGTGATAGTGGACACCCTTGTTTCACCCCTGCTCTTGTGGGAAATGCTTCTAGCTTCTCCCCATTACATATAATACTTGCTGATGGCTTTAAAGAGATGCTACCTATTATTTTAAAGAAGGCTCCACTTATTCCTATACTTTCTAATGTATTTAATAGGAATGGATGTTGTATTTTGTCAAAAGCCTTTTCGGCATCTATTGAGATGATCATGTGGTTTCTGATAGTTTTCTTGTTGATATGATCAATTATACTGATGGTTTTCCTAATATTAATCCATCCTTGCATTCCTGGAATAAATCCTACATGATCAAAGTGTATTATTCTTGAGATAAGTTGCTGTAGTCTTTTTGCTAATATTTTATTTAGAATTTTTGCATGTATATTCATGAGGGAGATTGGTCTATAATTTTTTTTCTCTGTTTTATCTCTTCCTGATTTAGGTATCAGTACCATATTTGTGTCATAAAAAGAATTTGGTAGGACTCCTTCTTCACTAATTTTCCCAAATAGTTTGTAGAGTATTGGAATCAATTGTTCTTTAAATGTTTGATAAAATTCACTAGTGAATCCATCTGGCCCTGGAGATTTTTTCCTAGGGAGCTGACTGATGGCTTGTTCAATTTCTTTTTCTGAGATGGGATTATTTAAGTAATTTACTTCCTCCCCAGTTAATCTGGGCAATTTGTATGTTTGTAAATATTCATCCATTTCCCTAAGATTGTCAAATTTATGTGCATACAATGGGGAAAAATAATTCCTAATTATTGTTTTGATTTCCTCTTCATTGGAGGTAGATTCACCCTTTTCATTTTTGATACTCATAATTTGGTTTTCTTCTTTCTTTTTTTTATCATATTGACTAAAGGTCTATCAATTTTGTTGGTTTTTTCATAAAGCCAGCTCTTGATTTTATTTATTAATTCAATAGTTTTCTTATTTTCAATTTTCTTAATCTCTCCTTTTGTCTTCAATATTTCTAATTTAGTATTTAATTGGAGATTTTGAATTGGTTCTTTTTCTAGATTTTTAATTGCATGTCCAATTCATTGAGCTCCCTTTTCTCTAATTTGATCGTGTATGCACTCAGGGATATAAAACTTCCCCTAAGAACTGCCTTTAATGCATCTCACGGATTTTGGTATGTTGTCTCATTACTGTCATTCTCTTGAATGAAATTACTGATTGTTTCTATAACTTCTGGTTTGACCCACTCATTCTTTAGGATTAAATTGTTTAATTTCCAATTAGTTTTTAGTCTGTCTTTCTCTGGCCCTTTATTGCATATAATTTTTATTGCATCATGATCTGAGAAGGATTCATTTAATATTTCTGCCTTACTGCATAGAATTGTGAGGTTTTCATGCCCTAGAACATGGTCAAATTTTGAGTATGTGCCATGACCCTCTGAGAAAAAAAGTATATTTCTTTTTATCCCCATTCAGTTTTCTCCAGAGATCTATCATACCTATCCTCTCTAAAATCCTGTTCACCTCCTTAACTTCTTTCTTGTTTATTTTGAGGTTACATTTATCAAGTTCAGAGAGGGGGAGATTAAGGTCTCCCACTACTATAGTTTTGATATCTATTTCTTCCTCTAATTCCTTTACCTTCTCCTCTAGGAATTTGGATGGTACACCACTTGGTCCATATATGTTAAGTAATGATATTACTTCATTCTCGATGGTGCCTTTTAACAGGATATAGTTTCCTTCCTTATCTCTTTAATTAGGTCAATTTTTGCTTTTGCTTTATCTGAGATAAGGATTGCTACCCCTGCTTTTTTTACTTTAGCTGAGGCATGATATATTTTATTCCAACCTTTTACCTTTAACTTGTGTGTATCCCTCTGTTTCAGATGTGTTTCTTGTAAGCAGAATATTGTAGGATTATGCTTTCTAATCCATTCTGCTATCCATCTCTGTTTTATGGAAGAGTTCATTCCATTCACATTTACAGTTATGATTTTTATCTGTTTCTTTCCCTCCATCCTATTCCTGCCCCTGTTAATGTTCATATTTTCCTTCCCTTCTCCCTTCCCCCCCTTAATAGTTTTCCTTTTGACCACCACCTCCCTCAGTGTTCCCTTTTCAGCCCCCCTCCCTTTTCCTCCCCTTTCCCCTTATTACTTCCCCCCTATAAACCACTCCCACCCCCCATTTCATAACCCTTTCCCCCTCCTACTGCCTGTAGGATATTTTTTATACTTAATGAAGTATCCTATTTCTTCTTCACATCAAGAGTGACAGGAACAAATCTCATGTGAAGCTCCTCTCCCTCCCCCCTTTCCCTCTAAAATGATACTTTTTGCGTTTCTTCTCCCTAGAGTCCTATGCTTAACTGGTTGTTATTCCCTCCTTGTACCAGAACCAATGAGGGAAAAGCTCATATGCTTCCCAACCCCTTCCCTTTTTTTCCTCTGCTATACAGTTGTTATGCCTCTATGTGTGGCATAATTTACCCTTTTCCACGTCATCCATTCCCTTTCTTCAATTGCAGTCCCTTTGTAGCCCTTAATAAGATTTTTTTAAATCATCATTTTGTGTATTTTATAATCATACCCTCTACTTGTCTATAACCAGTTTGCTCTTATCAAATAGCAGGGTGTGTGTGTGTTCTCCTTGTTTACCTTTCTAAGTCACTGCTGTATCTCATAATTGGAGGTTGAATTTTCCATTGAGTTCTGGCTTTTTTTATCAAGAAGGTCTGGAACTCTGTTATATCATTCAATGACCATCTCTTTGCCTGGAAGAATATGCTCAGTCTTGCTGGGTATGTGATCCTTGGTTGTAACCCGAGCTCTTTTGTCTTCCAGAAAATTGTATTCCACTGCCTCTGATCTTTCAGTGTAGAGGCTGCCAAATCCTGTGCAATCCTCACTGTTGACCCTCGATCTTTGAATTGTTTCTTTCTGGCCACTTGAAGTATTTTCTCTTTTATCTGGTAGTTCTGGAGTTTGCCCACAACATTTCGAGGACTTTTCAGTTTGGGATCTCTTTCAGCAGGTGTCTGCTGGATTCTCTTGATTTCTATTTTACCCTCAGGTTCTAGTATCTCAGGGCAGTTTTCCTTAACGAGCTCTTAGAGAATGTTGTCCAGGCTCATTTTTTCATCATAATTTTCTGGTAGGCCTATGATTCTCAAATTATCTCTCCTGTATATGTTTTCCAGGTCAGTTATTTTTTCTTTGAGGTATTTTACCTCTTTTTCTAATTTTTCATTCTTGTTGTTTTGCTTGACTAATTCTTGGTTCCTCATAGAGTTATTTGTTTCCATTTGGTTAAATCTAATTTTTAGCAAATCATTTTCCTTGGTTAATTTTTGGAGATCCTTTTCCACATCATACACTTTCTTTTTAGAGAGATGTTTTCCTCATTATAATGTTTTTCTAATTCTGCTATTTTTGTTTTGAGAGAGTTATTCATTTTGTCTTCTATCTCTCTCATTTTGTTTTAAAAATTCCTTTTGATCTCATCTAGGAGAGCCTTCTCTGCTTGGGACCCATTCCCTCTTGAAGTTTCAGCTGTGGGTATGGAGTCCACATTGTCTCCCTCTGAGTTTGGTTCCTCCCTCTGAGGATAGTAGGACTCCAGAGTCTTTGTCTTTGCAGTCTGCTTTCTACCCATTTTGAGGCAGGTTCCTAGCCACGCCCTTTTTCTAGTATCCCAAGCCTTTACTGTAGAGGGTTTTGCCCTGGGGCAAGAGTTACTATGTTTTCAGGGTCAGAGGGGGGGGTTTGGAGCAAGTGAGGTTCACTCTGTTATCCTGGACTTTGGAGCTCCTGAAAGGGGCTTTTTTTTTTTAATTTCTGGGCTATGAAGTGGTAGCCCCAGGAGTGTTTGCTGTCCAGGACAGGGGCCCCTATATTTGCTTCTTACCTTGCTCTTTCTAGTCCCAGCCCTTTGGTGATAAGCCTGGTAGTGGACCTTGTGGTTGGTGGGAAGACTTGCCCTCCGAGTTGATCAGGCCCCTTCTGGGCCTGCCTCTGCCTGCCGCGCTGCGCCTTCCCAGCCTGCCTCTGTGTCTGCCGGCCGCACCGCACCTTCTCGGCCTGCCTCTGACTAAAATAATTTTTCTTAATAAGATCACGCCAGCATCTATTTCACCTAAAATTTCATGTATAAGATCAAGAAGCTGAACAGTTTTAGTTAATAATAATTCTGTATTTCTTTGCTTAGAGGTTTGGTTTTACAAGGATGCTTTTTTGTAGCATACAGACAAAGGCACTTTCCTGTAATAATGATATAGCTTCATCACATTAAATACATCCTGTGTGGAATAATATACTCTTTAAATTGTTAGGAACTATAGCCTGCCCCATCTTTGCTTTCTAAGCATTCACAGCCATGTATAACTGGCAGTAAAACAGAAATTTTAATGCTTTACTGTATAATATGCATTTTTCTAGGTAAAAATATTTATAATTAGTTTTGGTTATGTCAACTGGCAGAGTTTGGTCTAAGGAAAACAAATAGAATTAGGTTGTATAGTCTGTTGTTTGTTTCTCAAGAAAAGGGGGCAGCATGTAAACATGCATGGGAGCTGTAATTTAGAACTGGCTCCTAGAGCCAGTCTGGAACTGAGCTCATTTGGGGGTTAGGGTACACAGTTTATATAGGGTGCACAGGGGTGATATCACCCCATCATTTTACCTTGAAACAGAGGAAATGTCTCTTTTTTCAGATGACCTCCAACCATACCAGATCACTCCCAGTCTTAAGCTATCTAGACAGAGGTATCTGTCTCCACCTAAGCCAGAGCAGAGCATAGTTTCCCTACCTTTTATTAAATTAGTTTTGAGCTTGGGTTGGGGGCTGACCAGGATAAAGAGAGTGAATAAAATCTCATTATCAGTAATGTCCTTCTGAACTTAAAGTCAGGACATTGAAGAATCTCCAAGATAATGATTTTTCAGTTATTTGAAACTTGGAAAAGAATTTAATTTTATTAATGATGGAATGTTCTTATAAGGAATCTTAATGTAACAATGTACAAGAATATCTCCTTTGAAATTTAGAGTCATAAAGAGCTCCCAGGGACATTGAGAAGATTGGTGACCTACCCAGGGTCACACAGCCGATCTGTGTCAAAGGGTCAAAATTTGTGTCAAATGGGTCAATTTGTGTCGAAATTTATACCCATGTCTTCCTGAGTCTGAAGCCTGCTCTTCATCTACTATGTGCTTCTGTCCCTCCTTTTTGATATCATAGAATTTTTCAGAAATCTAAAAAAGAAAAAAATCGAAAGAGAACTATGTTAAAGATGGAGATTGTTGAAGTTTTCCTGAGGTTGATTTGTCTTTGCAAGATTTTTATGAAAAAGAAAGTAACATTAGGTATAAGAAATAACTTAGACGAGGAGATCTTTGGGATAAAAATGAACTCTCCTATTCTCTTAAATTCAAATTACCTTTTAAATTCTAGAGAGGATTGATGAAGCTCTGCATTATAGATTTTGTGGGTAAATTTTCAGTGAAACAATAGGGAGTGGTGAATGGAGAGATCCTCTCTGAGTCAGCAACATTTCAGTTCAGTCTGTAGCTAGCACATACTGTCTAAGTGACCCTGGGTAAATGCTCCCAAGCACCTCTTTAACTAGTAAGAAAGGTACAGAGCAGGTCTACTGACAAAGTAGATACAGATCTGTCCTGGATGAGGAAAGTTTGCTCATCTGGAATTCTAGAGACCAATGAAATCAGGTTAGATTAAAAAAAAATTTTACCTAACTTGTATTTGATGGTTTAACCTTAGTCAAATCTGTATTTGAGTTGATTGAAAAATAGGCTGTTTAAGAATTGAGATTACTGGGGCGGCCAGGTACACAGTGAGTAAGAGCACCGGTTCCAGTGTTGAGAAGACCTGGAGATCGAATCCCGGGCTCAGACACCTAGCACCCACCCAGAAACACCTGGTCGTATAACCTTGAGCAAGTTACTTAACCCCAATTGCTTAGGGGTGGCCAGGTGGCTCAGTGAGTAAGAGCACTGGCTCCAGTGTCGGGATGACCTGGATCAAATCCGGGCTCAGATACTCAGCACCACACCCAGAAATAACTGGCGTGTAACCTTGAGCAAGTTACTTAACCCCGATTGCTTTAAAAAAAAAAAGAATTGAGATGACAGAGGGGCAGAGTCCCGATGGCACAATAGAAACAGGACCTCCACTTGACTCCAGCTTCCACCTTCCACAATTCATGGAAATGGGGACTGTGAACAAACTTTGGAGCTACAGAACCCACAAAATGACAGAGAAGCTAACCTCCTGCTGAGGGAAGCCCAGCAGGCCAGCAGGAATCAGCCAGCACAGCGCTCTGGGAGCCAAACCCAGCTCCACACCAAGGTTTTAGCCTCAGGGCCGGCCAGACCAGCCACAGGCCAGAGGGATTCCAGATCACAAGCAGCTGTGGCTGTTTCCTGAATTATCAACACAGATGCAAAGGACAAAGTGAGAGGTCAGTGCACTGTGGATTTTGGGACCAGTAGTTGGGAGAGCATCAGCTTTTGCCCCCAGGGCAAGAAGCCTGAGACACTGGTGCCACGTTACAGCTTCAACTCCTGGCCCAAATTAAGGAGAGAATATTACAAGCAGCCAGGAAGAAACAATTTGAATATTGTGGAAACACAGTCAGGATAACACAGGATCTGGCAGCTTCTACACTGAGGGATTGAAGGACCTGGAATATGATATTCTGGAGGTCAAAGGAGCTGTGATTAAAACCAAGAATCATCTACACAGCAAAACTGAGTATCATGTTTCAGGGGGAAATATGGTCATTCAGTGGAATAAAGGACTTTCAAGTATTCTTTTTTTTTTTTTAATCAATTGGGGTTAAGCAACTTGCTAAAGGTTACACGGCCAGTTATTTCTGGGTGTGGTGCTAAGTATCTGAGCCTGGATTTGATTCCAGGTCTCCCGACTCTGGGGCCAGCACTATTATTCACTGAGCCACCTGGCCACCCAGTCAAGTATTCTTGAAGAAAAAAACAGAGTTGAATAGAAAATTTGACATCCAGATACAAGAAGCAAGAGAAGCATGAGAAGGTAAACAGGGAAAAGAAGTCATAAGGAACTTATCAAAATTTAAATATTTACATTCCTACATGGAAAAATGATAATTGTAAGTGATGAAACTTTTCTCAGTATGAAAATAATTTAAGGGAATAGAAATATATATATATATATATATATAGTCTTTATCAGAGGGTATATAGGCATATGAATACATATGTGAATGTGTATATATATATATGTATATATATACATATATATATATGTTTACAGGTATACATAGAGGGCAGAGGACCAATTTAATAGGAAGGGATGATACTTAAAAGGTGAAATTAAGAGGTGAGAGAGCAATATATTGAGAGGAGATGGGGAGAGACAGAATGGTGCAATATAGAAGAGTCAAGGGAAAATGCGTATAATGGAGGGGAAGAATAGGAAGGCATAAGGTAATGGGTCAACCTTATACTCATTGAATTTGCCTCAGAGAGGGAATGACATACACATTAATAGGGTATCTCACCCTACAGGAGAGTAGTGGGGAAGGGGATGAGACGGGGAATGATAGAAGGGAGGGCAGGCTCAGGGGGAGGGAAGTTGGAAGCACCCCCTTTTGAAAAGGGACAGGATCAAAGTAGAGAATAGAACAAGTGGGAGGTGGGATAGGAGGAAGGGAAATATAATCAGTCTTCTACAATATATCTACTATGGTAATGTTTTGCATAGCTACACATGTACAACCTATATTGAATTGCTTATCCTCCCAGTAAGGGTGGGTGACAAGGGAGGAAGGGAATGAATCTGGAATTCAACATTTTAAAACCAATTGTTTAAAAATATACATATATACTATTATGAATACTATTTTACATGTAATTGGGAAATAAGAAGAGGAGATATCCTTGGGGACTGCTGTTTTGGGGAGGTGGGTAGAGGAAAAATTAGGAGAAAATTTGTAACCCAAAGTCTGGTGGAAATGAATGAAGTAAACCAGAAGTTGATAAAGCATTTGGGGAAAAAAAAAGAATTGAGATTACCAAGTACTGACATTTATAAGGGAACAGAGGCAGCTGAAGTAACACATGGTAACAGATTATAAGATGCATTATAAAAAGTGACTCAGAAACAAAAGGATTTATTTATGGGATCCCAGATTGGTAGGGGCCTTAGAGGTCATCCAGTTTAGTCCCTTTATTTTTACAGAAGAAGAAACTAAGTCTCAGAGAGATTAAGTGATCTACCTCAGTTTCCTGATCTATATAATCGGGCTAGTAATAGCACCTAGCACCTACCTCCAATCAATAGATTAGTAAATTATTAGTAAAATTATTAAGTAAAATGTTCGTTAAGTACTTGTTATATGCCAGGTACTATGGTAAGTGCTAGAGAAATGAAAAAAAGGTAAAAGACAGTTCCTGCCCTCAAGGAGCTCACAATCTAATTGGGAAACAATGTGCAAACAAAAATAAACAAGTTTTATACAGGATAAATAAGTAATTAACAAAGGGAGGTTGTAGAATTAAAAGAGGTTAGGAGAGACTTCCTCTAAAAGATGTGATCTTAGTTGGGATTTACAGGAAGCCAGCGAAGACAATAATTAGAGAGGGTATTCCATATATGTTGGATAGTCAGAGAAAATGCCCAGAGCCAAGAGACAGAGTGATTTTTTTGTGGAACAGCCAGGGGGCTGTTGTCTTCCTAGGGCTGTTTTGAGGATCAAATGAGATCACATTTGTGAAGAATTTAGCATAGAGCCTGGCACATAGCAAGTCCTTAAGAAATGTTTGTTCCCTTCCTCCTCCCTTTCCATAGCATAATACTCCTAGTAAGTGATAGAGCCAAGATTTAAGCCTAGGTTTTCAAATTCAGCATTCTTATTTTCACACCCTATTATGCTGCTTTACTACCTCCATTTTTTTTCTGCCAAAGCAAGTCTTGATACTTAAAAAACTTTTCTCTTTTCTTTACCCACCTACTTTCTCCTCCTTAGAGGTCCAAGGAATCTCAGCTCACTAGTTCCCAGCAGAAGCTTCAGTGAAAGGGCTTGCTTATTGTCTCCAAAAGCATAGAACTCTTCCTTCAGATCGAGAAGCACATTTCTGTTCCATCTCCCCCGCTGCCCCCCCCAAAAAGGTTACATCAACTCTTACTTTTTATAAAGAAGATAAACCTACCTTTCTAAAGGGTAACCCACATGGTCCACACACAATGTCAATATAATAATTAATAATAAGAAAATAGATGATTTGCTGTTGTTCAGTTGTGTCTGACTTTTCATAACCTCATGGTGTTGAGCAGAAAGGAACAAGACAGAAGATCCCCTTGAGTAAATTTGGAAGTGGATTTTATTACTGCGGGACTGCCGGGCTCACTGCCAGATCAGACAGTGAGTTGGCATGGACAATGTGCCAGTTTTTAAAGAGATTACAATAGTCAGGTTAGATAAACTGAAACTACAATTAGTGATTGGTCAGTGTATATTTGAATTTCCCATGCCCTCCAAGTTTATCCCTAGGCTGAGGAACAGGGAACCTAGAATGGACAGAGATGGGGACTATATTGTGGGTGGGTGGGGAGGGCAGGCGACAGGGAAGAATGGAGCAGGAATTTTACCCTAGGCTGAAATTCCTGCTCACAGATAAATTGGGAGAGGTAAGGGTGGAGTTGTGCTGAAATTCCTGCTCACAGAACAATTGGGGGAGGTAAGGGTGGAATTGGGCTCAGCATTCCCTACTTTTTTTTTGTTCTTTCAAAGGGAACCTTTGACATGGCTGGGGTCACATCATCTAGGTTATCTAATTCTGTTCCTAAGGAATGGTAGCGGGGGTCCCTGACAATTAACATTTTAACAGAGTTGATGCAGGACTTAACAAATTGTAGAAAGCGATTAATGAAACAGGGTCCTACAATCAGAGCTATGGTCAGGAGGAAGAGAGGACCAACCAAGGCTGATACCAATATAGTGAGCCAGGGGGATGTCCTGAACAGGGACTGATACCAGTTCTCAGACTTTTCCAATTCCCTTTGTCTATTACCAATATTCTGGCATACCAACTTCAGACTCTCCCGCACCACTCCAGAACTGTTTGCATAGAAGCAACAAGCCTCACCAAGGGTTACGCAGGCCACCCTGTTTAAGAAAAAGAAGGTCAAGGCCTCTGCGGTTCTGGAGAATCACCTCTGCCAGAGAGTCCACCTGTCTTTCCAGGGCTGAGATGGACTGCTCTATGTGGGAGAGTTTGATATTTACCTGTGTACTTAAGGCCTGATAGTTGGCCTTCCCCTTAATCAAGGCTGCCATCCCAGTCACTGTAGAACCCACAAGGCCCAAGACCAACTAAGATCACATGGTGGCTCGGTTGCCCTTCTGGGGAAGGTAATGCCAACCTTGTTCACCTGGCAGAAGGATGACCCAGGGAATTATGACCACTAGGATACACAGGGGGCCCTCAGTGTGTTGTTCCTGAGGAACACTGTAGCAGAGACGCACTGGGTAAGGCTATCATGGCATACCCACCAGGCTCCTAGAGGGGCGGGAAAGTAGTCTGAGCTAGAGGCCTGAATCTTTTGGATTTGTCCAAAAATTGAGCTATACCAAGAGCTGGATTAAAGGAGTGCTGAATGATATGATATAGATACCTATTCCCTGTATATCCCTGAGAGTGAGCCTTAGGTGGTCCCACTCACAATTCTCTGTATTGGAAGTAGGGGTGACTGAGGCATTTAGTGCCACCCCTGCATAGTAAGGAGGCTGGGGTTCAACACAGATCCAGCAATCTTTTCCCAACTTTTAGTTAGAGCTGTTAAGTGTTTTATGAACAGCTGACAGGAGGGTAAATAAGGGGATCTGATAATTGTGAGATTCCTGAATCTTTGAAGATGGGGGGTGGGGAGGAAGGTGTATGACCTGACTGGGGCCCATGTGGTGACAGCTGGTATTGTGATTTGGACATCGGGATTCCCTATTGGGGCAGGGATAGCCAAGTCCCTTATGGGACCAATGGGGTGACAATTGGGTAGGGGCACAGGAGGCTTCTTGGTTACAGTCAGTACTACCATCTTTCCCACATACCCTTCCTCCTCCTTCTCAGGGACTATGATTCCCAGGACCCAAGAGACCTGGACTCCCCAGGTGGCATCAGAGGGGTTATGAATGGTGAGATTGAGCATGGATTGCCAGGGGTCAGACCCGATTGTATGGATTTGGATCAATGGGTCCAATCCCCCACTACTGCCTGCCCTGTAGCACAAGGAGGCACTGGGGCTAGAAGAGGGGAGATGGTAAGCTGTGACACAAGAACAGGCTAACGGGCATGCTGTATCTGAACAGAGCAGGTAGCATGCATCTGCTGGTTGGCCCCCAAATGATCCAGTTTGGGAGAAAAGGGAGGTGAGGGGGAGCTATATGTGTTCTGGGTTCTGGAAAGTCCAGGATTGTCTATTTCCTGTGGTTACCACCCAGGTATTTCTTGGTCTGGGGGCATAGGGATTGTGGGGTACCATGCAAGGAGGTAAAAGGAGGATGAGGAAGAGGATCAGATAAGTCAGCTTTAGGGGGTCCTCATGGACTTCTGCTTTCCATTCTGAGGTGATAGCAGGCTTCACTCTGGTATGTGGGGATAGAGTCCACTTTGACAGCAGTGGGTGTAGTGAGGATCATGATGTGTGGCCCCTTCCACCTCAGCTCCAGACCCATAGTGGTGAATTTCTTTACCAGTTCAGAATCTCCAGTTTGAAATGGGTGCACTGAGGCTGAGCTAGGGACCAGGAGGGCGGTGCGGACTGAGGGGAGAAGTTTTTTTCTGAGTCACCTGCAGACACTGTAGGAACTTGATGAGGGAAGAGTTAGTAATTTCAGCATTTAGGTCTTCCCGGATTAGAAGAAGAATGGGTGGTGGTCTTCAAAACATAATTTCAAATGGAATTAGTCCTAATTTATTGGGAATACATCTGCTTCTGAGCAGGGCCAGTGGTAGAAGGGTGACCCAGGATTCCTGGGTTTCTAGGACAAGCTTGGTGAAAAACTCCTTCAGAGTCCTGTTTTCCCTTTCCACTTGCCCAGAGCTCTAAGGCCAATATGCACAGTGTAATTTCCAAGTAATCCCTAAAGCTTTTGCTATTTCTTGTGATATTTTGGCTACAAATGCTGGTCCATTATCTGACCCAGTTCTCATGGGGAGGCCAAACCAAGGGACAATTTCATTAATTTTTTTTGCTACTATTAGTGCTGTGTATCCACCAATACTAGGAGATACCTGTAGCCCTGCACATGTGGTTTTCTCCCAGTGAAATTGACCTCCCAGTGTTCCTCTTACTCTGACCCCCACTGGTCCTATTTTTTTTTGTTTCACAATTACCTGTGCACACATCTGGCAGACTTACAAGGCTAGACAGGTGCTCATTTATATGGGGAATATAGTACCTTTCTTTCAAGAGGAGACAGAGTTTTCCTTCCCCCAGGTGAGTTTCCAAGTGAAAGCCTTATCCATTCCCTCCTCAGAGTCTCAGGAACTAGGAGTCGATCTCCTGGAAGGAGCCACCAACCTGACTCCTACTTTTTCCCTTTTGATTTATGGGCAAAAGGAATCATCCTTTTTAGAATAGGAGGGAAAAATATGTACAGTGGGCATTTCCATAAGGGAAGAGACAGTTGGGGAAAAGGAAGATACAGCAGCTTGGCAGGAGGCCAGATCTGCCGCCCAGTTCCCAACCACTTCTGGGGTGTCACCCAATTGATGGAAACGTGGGAGGGGAACCAGACAGAGTCAAGAAGAGATAGGATTATGGCCCAGTTCTTTATAGCTTTGCTGGCTGCAGTCAGGAGACCATGTTCACGGTAGATAGCAGCATGGACTTGAGTTGTGGCTATCAGTGTAAAATGTTAGCTGACTTTCCCTACGAGAAGTGGAGGGCCTGGGTCAGAGCAACAATCTTGGTGCATTGGGCAGAGGACCCAGGAGGGCGGGGGAATGACCATGGGACCAAGAGAGATGGGGAGGACACTACCGCTGCACCAGCCCTGTGTATCCCTGTGTACACAAAACTGCTGCCATCAGTGAAGAGGATTAGGTCAGGGTTCTGCAGGGGTGTGTCAGTGAGATCAAGTCTCTCAGCCTGGACCTGATCAATGACCTGAAGGCAATTGTGGCCAGTGGGAGAGGATGGATGAGGTTCAGGGTCAGGGAGTAAAGTGGCAGAGGTAAGAACAGAGGTTTGTTTGTTTGTTTTTTTTTAAGTCAGATGAGGTTGTTCTAGGGGGAGGACCTGGTATTGGGTTAGTTAGGAGTTAGAGAGCCAGCAGGTAGGATTGCTATGGAGGAGAGTCTCCACAGAATGAGGGGCAGAGATGGAAAGAGGCTGACCCAAGGAAAGCTTATTAGCTTCCTTAACAAGGAGGGCTGTTGTAGTGAAGGCCCAGAGGCAAGGTGACCAACCTGCAGTCACTGAATCTAGACGTTTGGAAAGATAGGTGACAGGGTGGCACCAGGGGCCCAGGGATTGTGTGAGGACTCCTTTAGCCACTCCATTAGATTCAGCAAGAAAAAGATGGAAAGGCTTGGAAATATCAGGCAGGGTTAAGGCAGGTGCTAAGGCCAAGGTGGCCTTAAAGGTATCAAAAGCCTTTTGCTCTGGGCCAGACCAAGGGAGGGGTCCAGCTCTGGCAGTGGCAGAATAAAGAGGTTTTGCAATTTCTGCAAAACCCAAAATCCAGAGCCAGCAGTAACCTACTGTACCCCCAAATCCTCAAACCGTTTTTTAGTCTTTGGGGTTGGTAAGTCTAGAATGTTTGGATTCAGGAGGGAGAAAGGGATTGAGTGCTCCCTGAGAGAATGTAACCAAGATAGGTCTGAGATAAACAGATTTGAGCTTTCTTAGAAGAAATTCACTAACCCAAAGACTGCAAGAGAGAAAGAAGGTCGGAGGTGGCAGTTAAACAAGCACTTTCAGTAGGTGCCGCAAGGAGGAGGTCATCAAAATACTGAATTAGAGAGCAAGAGGGATGGGATTTGTGGAAAGGCATAAGGTCCTTATGGAGGGCCTAATCAAAGAGGGTAGGGGAGTTCTTGAAACCCTGGGGGAGACGTGTCCAGGTTAACTAGCCAGAATACCCACCCTCAGGGTCTATACAGGTGAAAGCAAAAAGAGGTTGACTAGCAGGGGCCAGGGGAATAGTGAAGAAAGTATCTTTGAGATCCAGGACAGTGTAGACACAATGTGAAGGGGGAATTGATCTGGATGTCCTGGATTCCCTGTGACCACCCACCACAATGATTGGATAATTTGCTTGTTGAAACTTCCCTGAGGGGGCCAGCCCACCCCAAAGGTGGGCTGCTCATTCATAAAATAAGAAATGAGTTTCCTTTTCTTCAAGGAGACCCCATAATCTCCCCCATCCTAATAGGCTACTCTAAAATGACTTAGTATGCAACCCAGGGGACTTTTTTATGTACTGGCTGAACTTCCCATCTTCTAGGATGAAAAGACAGACAAACAGTATAGTCTTATAAACAAATATATCTTCCCAGTGGAAATCAGAAAAGCTCTCATGGAGGTGCTCGTTTGATAGCCACTCGAATTATCTGTTTTGCAGAATAAAAACGGGGAGGCTTTAAGCAAATGAGCTCAAGACAAAACTTTACAAACATAGGACACATAAAGACAGACAAACAATAGTCCCTACCCACTTGTTCACCTCCTGCAGATTCTGAACAGGAAGCAAATGAGCTCAAGAGAACATAGGACACATAAAGGACAGACAAACAATAGTCCCTACCTGCTTTTGCACCTCCCACAGATTCTGAACAGGAAGCAAGTGAGTTCAAGCAAACATAGGAGACATATAAAGACAGACAAAGAAACATTAACCAGACCACTGATGGGCAAGAGGCCTGACGTCTCAAGCTTTGACCAGGGAGGAGATGCCTTCTGCACAAAATGGCTACATTTAGCCCTCCTTCCTCCAGGAAATAGGACAGAATTTTATTCACCCCCAAACTGGAGGCTAAATGAGGGGAAAGTCAAAGTCGGGAGGCAGGTGCGATCTTTCCCTCCTCAAGACCTGGGGCCCTGCAACATCCTCAGGGGCTAGCCCCCATAGGGATCGAGGTGAGCAGATGCCTAACTCCTGAGCCTGAGAGCTCTTCTTATTTGGGGATCTTTGCGGTGCCATGGAACACCGAAGATCTCGCTGGGTCCTCCAATTATGTAGAGCAGAAAAGAGCGAGACAGAAGATCCCCGTGAGTAAATTTGGAAGCAGATTTTATTACTGTAGGACTGCCAGGGTCACATACCAGATCAGACAGTGAGCTGGCATGGACAATGTGCCAGTTTTCAAACAGATTACAATAGTCAGGTTACATAAGCTGAAGCTACAATCAGTGATTGGTCAGTTGAACTTCCCATGCCCGCGAAGTTTATCCCTAGGCTGAGGGACAGGGAACCTAGAGTGGGTAGAGATGGGGAATATCTCATGGGTGGGTGGGGAGAGCAGGGGACAGGGAAGAATGGAGCAGGGATTTTACCCTAGGCTGAAATTCCTGCTGGTAGTTCAATTGGGGGAGGGAAGGGTGGAGTTGTGCTCAACAGTAGACCATAGCAAACCAATATTGTCCATGGGGCTTTCTTGGTAAAGATAATAGAGTAGTTTACCATTTCCTCTTCCTGCATATCAATGCAAGTAGAGGTTAAGGGACTTGCCCATGGTCACACAGCTAGTGTCTGAGGCCAGAATTAAACTAAAATCTTTCTAATTCTACGGTAGGTCCATAGTTCTAACCACTGAGCAACCTAGCTGCCTCAGATAGGTGATAGATAACACTTACATAGTAGTTAAAACTTTGCAAAACCCTTTACAACCATCATTCATTTGATCTGCACAATAACACTATGAGGTATATGAGTTATTATCCCCATTTTGTTGATGAGGAAGCAGTCTCAAAGAGGTTAAATGACTTTCCCAGGGCCACTCTGTACACAGACGGAATGCTTCAAAGAGCCAGTCTATGGATGCCCAAAACCTTCTAGTAATGCCTGCTGTTGAGTGTACCCCAAGGAGTAAGCTTCCTAAGTACTTTATCTGAAGTCATGATGTTCATCATCATCAACATACATTTAGTAAGATCTCTTTGAGTATATATGGCCTATATAGCATATTCAAACAAATAAACAAACATCTACTCTGCCTTGAAAAGGTCAGAAGATTTTTCTTATTCAGCAAGCTAGGGCCCTCATTAAAACTTAGTCTCTGGAAATCCCAGAGATATTAGTCTCTGGAAATAAAATAAATCAGGCCAATAGGCTAGAGAATTGATTGAGTCACTACTACTTCTAATTAGCTATTCATCAATCTATCAACTAATAATATTTATTGAGTGACAGATATTATACTAGGGTTAAGTATCAAGAAAATGTTTTATTTATGTGCCTACATAAATAAAATATAAATGTATAAATATATGAATATATAAACATATAAAAATTATATATCATACATATGTATATGTATATGTGTGTGTGTGTGTGTGTGTGCCTGCGTAGTGTGTGTTTTGGAATTTTGGCTTTACTTACCAGGTCAGAAAAAAGACAGAACCAAAGCAAATGAAAAGTTCTATAGTTATTTATTAGAGGAGGATATTTCTACAATCTTCCAAAATTTTGTGCTATTTCTATGTTGTATATTGTCTCAGATAACAACTGTTTTCATCCCTTAGGAGATGGTTTTCATATTTTTCTTTTTTTTTCATAATTTTCTGTGGCCCCAAACCTCCAACCTCTATATTATAAGCTTCTTTGAACTTAGCTAGTCCAGTCCTCCTATGACAGATGTGCTCTGTCATTGGGCCCTGAGTCCATTGCCGTTTGGGTGGGCCTACCAAAGCTTTCTATTTCCATAGCTTTCCAAGGACCCAGAGACATCCCCACTTCACAGTAAAGCATCAGTTTAGAAAAAGAAACAGAAACTAATGATTAAAAAAGAAAACAAAGCTAATGGTTAAAAAATTAAAGCTTAACATAGTTGTAAAGGGAGTGTGATATAATAAACAGAATGTTAGACTTAGAGTCAGGCTGGGGTTCATTTTTTGCTTTGGGATTATGACCCTGAGAAGGTCACTGGAATGCCTCAGACAACTCCCTAGGACTTGTCTTCTAAGGCCTTGTTGGTGAAGGGAGTTACCTGCTGAGGAAATTGCACTCTTTACCTGTCACAGTTAAATAATATAGTGCATATACCCTTGGGACTTGGCTTTTTTTCTTTCTTTTTGAACAGTTCTATGGTATTACGTGGTGAATATATTTGAAAGGGAAATGTAACCAAAACCCTTTTTTACTTATAAATTATCAGTAAACAACCATTCTTCTCTGTACTAAGTCTGGAGGGAAAGTGGGGGAAATTTAGGATGAATGATTTATGATCTTTGGCCTAATGAAACTTATAGTTTATTTTGGGCAAATAAGGCAGCTACACAAGTAGCAGCTATTCACACACACACACATACATATAGATGTATATATGTGCATGTATATATGTATATGTATGTGTATTGGATCCAGACATTCTCTGTGTATAGAATGTTCTCTTTCCTCATCTCTACCTTCTGGCTTCCTTGGCTTCTCTTAAGAATGAGCTATAAAACTCATCCTTCAATAGGAAGCCTTTCAGAATTCTAGTACCTTTCCTCTTTTAATTATTTCTTTTTTATCTTGTATATGGTTTGTTTGTGCTTATTTATTTGCTTATCATATTCCCCACTGGATTGTGAACTCCTTAAGTGCAGACTCAAGTTTTGCCTTTTTTGTATTTCCAGTGCTTAGCTCAGTTATAGCTCAGCACATAGTGAACACTTAATAGATGTCTTTTTGACTGACTGATTAACACATAGTAAGTACATAGGAGAAGTAGAAACTGAGAGGATAAAAGAATTATTTCCTTAGATTTAAAATTTGCAAAAAAAAATAAAACAACTGGCATATTCATAGAATGGTATAAGCATGCTTTCCTTTGCATTTCTTTGTCTAAATAAAATCTAAATCACTGTGGGGATGATCCCAATGAGACCCTACTAATCACTTTGTCTGTCATAGATGAAAGCTGAGTGCCAAGTCCCCATGACTACATTCCCATTATTTGATTCCAGGTTTCCCTAACAATCAGTTGCTGGATCTCTGTTATGGGAATGGGAATTCAAGATCTTCCCTGCCCCTAGGCCCTTTGATAGGCTTAAGTGCACTTGGAGCCTGTGGTGGGAAGCTTGGTTTTCCAGAATGCTTTTTGATTGGGCAGTGGGTCAAGAGGGTTGATACATTCTTTGAGCCAGGATAAGGCTATATAAACCTTGATGTGAGACTTTGTTTTGGAGTTCACTTTGAGAAGTGTTGTGGGATTTGACCAGATGAGACTCTGGGCAGCCGTTGAGGCCCCCTGGCTTTGAAAACCCAGATATTGATGCTTCCCTCTCTGTTAACTATGACTAGGTATGGATGTAATGGTCAGACAGTTGGAGGTCTGTCTGCTTGTTTGTATTCTCTGAAGTTTGGGGTGCTGACCTTTTCCCCCTGAACTAGGTAAATGACATATGTTTGATTAAAGTAAGATTGTTGAACCATTTTTAGTTGCTTTCCTTCAGAAAAGCAGATCTAAGAACCTGTGTTGGCAGTCACCCTAGGGATGCTGGGGTGCTTACTGCTACAACCTCTTTCTATTGTTACCTGTTGGACCTTTCCTGCCTTGCCTCTGTGGATCTGTATAGGTTTCTGATTGTTCCTAGGATGTCCAAATTATGTTTATGATAAAACTGGATCATAGAAGTAAATATACTTTATTTGAAAAGGAATTCCAAATATCTCTGAAGTTCCCAGACTTTATACTTAGGTAGAGTAGGTACTGAAGTATATTTAGTATATACTATATACTAAGTATATATAATATATATATATATATATTATATACTATATACTAAGTATACATACATAGTAGCTGAGGTACTATGGAGAGCTATATCAACATTGTACTGTTTGTAACAAATTTGAGTTACTCTGAAGGACCAATTAGAAGAGAGTAGCAATGACTAGATATAGTTCTGAGGCTATCAAATTTTGTGAAAGCTTTTTTTTTAAATGCTGAACAATTAATCACTATATCAGTTTTATAAAAGGATGCCACTGATTTTGTGTGTTAGCAGCAGTTTGCCAAAGTTATTTCTTAGCATCATCCTTGTTAAGTGAATAGCTTAGAAACTTTTTTTTAATCGAATGTTTTTTTTTTATGTCTCTTGTGAAAAGAAACAGCAGACCTTCCAAAGGATTGCATGCTGTCATGCAAGGACAATGACTTAATTAAGAGAGTCTCATCAGCAAGTTAACTAAAGGATAAAGAATTTATCTGCCAGAGAAATTTACAGAGACTATCCTCTAATATGTAGAGAAGCTGTTGTCTAAGTTGGCAAAGGAAAACTCCATATCTACAAAATCATGAAATCTTTAGGTATCAAAGTATTGAAATATTTCAGGAAGTAGACCTAAGAAAGATGCAATTATATAATGGCACAATTTCAAATCCAAGTATTTGAGGATTTCTAGTGTCATAAAGTCTTATGGTTTGTATATGTTGGTTAGGTCTACTTTAGAAGATCCTTTTTTTGGAGGGACAATATTAACAAGATAGATCTGAATATAAGACTCAAGTATACCTAATTTCAGTAGTTTATTTATCAAGAATGTATTCATGTCAAAAGAAAATAAAAATTTTTATTTGACAACGTCAAATATCTTTTGTAAATATAAACTCAAATAACATCAACAAAATTCCTATAAAGTTATGAATGTTTTGCCTGGAGATTAGTAAGGTAAGCATTATGAATCAATCAATAGGTATGTATTAAGTGCCTTTATTTAATACATTATTTATTAATTATTACATGCTGGACACTGTTGACATAATAAAAAATGCATAGGGTACAAACAGGAAGGGAGCAGATAGCCTCCTCCCCTCTTCCCTCTCCCCTCTTCCTTTCCCCTTTCTTCCTCCTCCTCCTCTTCCCTCTCCTTCCCCTCCTTCTTCTTCCTCTTCCTCTTCTTCCCCTTCTCTCTTTCTCTCCTTCCTCTCCCCTCTGTCTTCCTCTTTCTTTCTTCCTCATTCCCTTCCTCCTT
This sequence comes from Petaurus breviceps papuanus, assembly GCF_028583685.1. Taxonomy (NCBI): domain Eukaryota; kingdom Metazoa; phylum Chordata; class Mammalia; order Diprotodontia; family Petauridae; genus Petaurus; species Petaurus breviceps. The sequence goes on along the minus strand of NW_027185655.1, from coordinate 85,156,005 downwards.
CCCCCCCCCCTTCCTTATGATGGAATATTGCTACACTTAAGAAATGATGAATATGAAGATTTCATTGAGACTTGAAATTTAGGAAAGAAAGATTGACAGAAACTGTTGGAGGAATATAGAAGAATTAGAAGGCTTTGTTTTCTTTAAGAATTTACAGTCTGATTTAGGGAGATGAAAGATCAGTAAAAGTTATGGCAACAGTAACTACAAAAAACTTCATTATTACTTGGATTATCTACAGTTTCAGTCTCTCAGGAAATATGAACACCCATTTGTATTGAAGTTCAATGTGGAGGAAATATTTTTTATGAAAGTGAAAGTTTATGTTATATTCTTTTGAAGTAATTTTGTCATTCTTATAGAAAAGCCTTTTATGATAAATGAGCATAATTAATGATGCTGAAAGATTAGGAAAAAGACAAAGCTGATAGGACTGAGGAAAGACAGGCAGAAAAATTTACTGCTTATACTGTTGTGGACTGGTCTAGTCATTCTGAAAAATAGAAGCTATTCAAAGAAAAGTTACTCAGTTATTAAGAGCATAGTAAAACTATATCTGATTTAGAAAGACCAATAATATTCCTCCTATAGTCTTAGAAAGATGTATTTTATTTACAACCAGCTGTTATACTATTTGATTCATAAAGTCTCATGCATATAAAAATTAATTTTTTAGAGAAATAATTAAAATTAAGATTAGATATATGTGCAAAAATACTGATAATTTTTCTTTGAAATAGCAAAAAGCTTGGAAAAACCATAAAAACCTAATAGTTTAGTAATAACTGAGAAAATTGTGGTATATAAATGTGATGGAATATTACTGCACTAAATAAATGATGAATATGAAGATTTCATGAAAACTTGAGAAAATTTAGGAAAGAGAGTAGAAGGGAAGGAAAGAGGGAGGGAATGAAAGAAAGAAATGAGAAAGAGGAGTAGGATGAAGAAAAGGAAGAGGAGGAAAGGAAAAGGGAGTGATCTCATGGAGTTAGGGGGTGAAAATACTTCTACCAAGCAAAGAGTTGTGGTTGTAGTTAATTGTGTGTGTGTGTGTGTATTTTTTCTTTTTCTTATGGTGTGTTCTTTATTCTCGAAGAGGACCATGACATCAGAGAGACGATGATATGACTTGCAATTGAATTTGATTTGAATGAGGGCTGTGGAAGATGGCCAAGGATGCAGTGGGACACCTTGGCCTTTTTAAGCTAAGGTCTTTTCAACTTTGATTGAGGCAACACCCATTCAGTGAATAGGCCTCATTAAGAAGTGACAGGATAGCCCCTTTAATAAATAATAAAAAAAATCAGCCCGGAAGGGGAAGATTCTCAGGGTTGCTAGCCAAAAGAGAAACCGTTACTATTTAAATTCACTGTGAGCCTGGAGGGCCCCCCAAATAACCATTAAGTGGTGCTTGGGCAGGGCAGGAACTGAAGCAAAGAGTATGAATTTACACAGCTACTAGACAATTTAAACTGCTGGACAAGAGTTTACAAAGGAGGCAATCAGTTCCCTTCCATATTCGTAGCCTATACAAGTGTTCATTATGTCAGTACAATACTGGGTAAGGCCTAGTTGCCCTTTATGGTAGTATATTTTAATCTGGTATCAGGAACCCATTTCTTGCCACCCATTACTAGAGTTCATTTAATCTATTTCAATGGAGTTGGTTATAAACACAATCCTGAAAACTGCTTATGTCATAACCAATTTGATCAACTGTCAATCAATTGAAACACATCATTAGGCACCTTCTATGTGCCAGGCCTGTGATAAGAGCTGAGAACACAGAAGCAAAGTGATATAATCCGTGTCTTAAGAGAGTTTCCTATATATTTTGGTGCTTTTATCGTGTTTTTTTTTTCCTTTCAGTGAATTCCAAGGATTATATAGAATTAAAGTATAGTCTAAAATACATTAATATTCCTTGGCAGTGTTTAAAACAACTTGCCTTTCTTGCAAAAATTCAAGCAGAACTTTCTCTTCTTCAATATTGTATACTTAACTTGTATCTGATTTAGAAAGAATCTCTCTTCTGTGCTCTTAGAAAGATGTACTTTTTATTTGGAACCAATTTCATATAATATTTAATTCATAAAGTGTCACATATATGAAATATGCCTTAATAAAGAAAGGACACCCTTTGTGCCCATAAATAAAATGTTTTCTAGCCTAAGCTGTTTGTGATATTTATTTATTTTTTAAAAGGAAAGATGCTATAATTCCAAAGTAGACTAATGGTCTTAAAAGCAAAATCATTTTCTTTCTTTGTTTAAAAGGAAGCCTGGCATTTTATAAAACAGGGCCCGCGGCAGTATCATCACTGTCAAAAGTTTTTTTCCTTTCTTTCATTTTTTTTTCCCTCAGAGTCTGATTCCCACTGTGCACAGTGCTCCATTTTAAAACTTTGGGGAAATGTGGCTTTTTGCTTTTATGGAAAAGATTCTGGGAACAGCCCTAACAGTGTGCAGTAGAAAAGAAACCACTAGCATAAGGAACAAATTTAGAGAACAAAACATTGGTATCCATTAATACCTTATGAACAAATATCCATTATTTTCCTTCTGCAATTCTTGCTAAAGCTGTGTACCTTGGATCAGTAGTACTCTTGTACAGCCAATCCCAAGAGCAAAGAATGTAATATAATAAGAGGGGGAGATTCCAGTTGTAAATCGGGAGACCAAAGCCTGTTTTTTGAATTATTAAAATCTAGCCCACCATTGATAGATGTTCTTGATGGGTTTTGGAAATGCTATGTTCAGAACCAAAAAGCAAAAAAAAAAATACCCTTTTTAATAGTCACCTTTCAATCATTCATTTATTCAACAAACAATGCTGACTGGAACTTACTATGTTCTAGGTGTTGGATTAAATGAACAGCACAGTGACAACACTGGTGATACAAAGATAAAAATGAAACTGTCCTCCAGGATCTTATGTTCTATGAAGGGGAATATCACGTAAACAAATTAGGAAAAGCTATATTTTTGTTGGTTGTTGTTGATTCTTTTAAGTTGTATCCAACTCTTTGTGACTCAACCATTTGGGGTTTTCTTATGAAAGACACTGGAGTGGTTTAGCCATTTTCTTCTCCAACTCACAGGTGAGAAAACTAAGGTAAAAGATTAAGTGACTTAACCAGAGTCACACAGCTAGTATGTATCTAAGGCCAGATTTGAACTCACAGACAGAAATAAATCTTCCTGACTTCAGGCCTGGGACTCTCCAACACACCACCTAGCTGCCCCTAAACATACATACACACACACACACACACATACACACACACACACACAATTCTGTCAGAATAAATTTGATCATCTGTCAGTCAATTGAAACATGTCTTTAGGCAACCCGCCCTCCCCCACCCCTACCCACACCATGTGCCAGACCTGTGATTAAGTGCTGAGAATATAGAGCCAAAGTGATATAGTCCCTTCCCAAAAGGAATTTCCTATACAGGCATACTTCATTTCATTGTGCTTCCCTTTACTGTGTACTGCATATCTGGTTGTTGTTTGTTTTGTTTTTGTTTCTTTCTACAAATTGAAGGTTTTTACCAGTCCTCCCTCGAGCAAGTCTGTCAGCACCATTTTCCAACAGCATGTGCTCACATTGTGTCTCTGTGTTACATTTTGATAATTCTTACAATATTTCAAACTTTTCATTATTATTACATGTTGCAATAACCTTTGATCAGTAATCTTTCATGTGACTCTTGTAATAGTTTTGGAGTGCCATGAAATGCACCTGCACAAGATGATGAACTTAATCAATAAATGTAGTTTTTGTTCTGACTGCTTCACCTTTCCTTGGACCTCCCTATTCCCTGAGACATAGCAATGGTGAACAGAATTACATAAGCTTACTTGATTAAGCAGCAGAAGAGTTTGAGAGGATTGACTCCAAATTTGAAGGAAGTTTTCCTCTGGGTAAAATCCTATCAAACGGCATCATATGCTACAGAGAAACCTTTCATGAAAAGAAAAGTTAATTGATGTGGAAAACTTCGTTGTCTTATTTTAAGAAATTGCCACAGACAACCCAATCTTCAGCAACTACCACCCTGATCAGTGAGCAGACATCAACATCGAGGCAAGTCCTTCCACCAGCAAAAAAAAGATTACTACTTGCTAAAGGCTAAGATGATAGTTAGCATTTTTAGTAATAATTTTTAATTAAGGGATGTACATTTTTTTTCAGACAATACAGTTTCACACTAAAAGTGCTACAGTATGGTATAAATATAACTTTGATATGCACTGGGAAAGCCAAACATTCATGTGACTCACTTAATTGTGATATAGTTTTATTGAAGTGATCTGAAACCAAACCCACAGTATCTTGAGGTATGCCTGTACTTTTTAATTCATTAAAAAAAATTTTGTGAATTCCAAAGCTATAGTCTAAAATGCATTATTATTCTTTAGCAATGTTTAAAACACTCTGCATATCTTGCAAAAATTCAAATAGAACGTGTGTGTGTGTGTGATGTATATTTAAGAGACCTGTGGGAAAATTCTCAATATAGTGAGTGTATGCCTCCATGGAGAATTTTGGGAGAATAGCTACAAATGATTAATGAGAAGGTATGAATGAGCAGTGATCTTGTATTTACCATATCTTGTGTATATATCATAAGCAATATGATATATATGGGCATATATATCAAATGATAAATGGATATGGCACATATATATGTTCTATAAAAATCTCATTAGATCTCTATATTTCACATGGTAAATGCAAGTGTGGGCAGCTAGATGGCTTAGTGGAAAGAGTGCTGGACCTAGAAGACTAGAACTCAGGAAAATCTGAGTTAAAATCAGGTCTCAGATACTTACTAGCTATGTGACCCTGGGCAAGTCACATAACCTCAGTTTGCCTTAATTCACTGGAAAAGGAAATAGCAAGCTAGTCCAGCATCTTTGCCAAGAAAACCCTGTGGACAGTATTGATGTGCTATGATCCAAGAGTCATGAAGGGTTGGACATGACTGAATAACAATAACAAATATAAATGCATTGGTATAGATCACAGCTTATTCATACTTTTTCATCATTTGCAACTATTCTCCCAAAATCCTCTATGGAGGAATCTACCCAGGATTTCCTGCAGGTCTCCTAATTTATTCAAATACTGATGCAGTTTAAAGGCTGCCTATTTATTTTTCCCTTTCTATTGCTATATGAACAACCCACCTCTTTTTTCCTCTTTTACATCTTTTTGATGATATATTTTACGCCACTTTTTATTTGCATGTACTTCATTAGTGGTAATATGGTATAATCTGTTTGCCCTCTCCATGAATCTCTATATTGCTGTTAGGCTGATTCACAATTCTGATTCTGCAAAGTTTGTGATATTCTGCCATTTGGAGTCATATTACCATGTCAGATGTTATAAAACAGAACAGAGGATGATAAAAGTTCATGAGAAAATTATTTCATAAATTGTATGAAAGTGCAGGGAACAGTAAAGTTTGCATAAAACTTAGCATGATATTCCACTGAACTATGATATCCCAAGAATATTTAAGAATGAAACTGGAAGGATAACGAACATGAAAATGAAAGAAAAAATGTGGCAACCTGTCTTATTTTTACATTTGTAACTTTCAACACTTAGCACACTGCTTGACACATAATAGTACTTAATAAAAATACATTTATTTGTACAATCATTCTTTTGAATAACAATTTTAAGCTGCTTATCTTTATCTTGTAATTTTCATCATTGACTTTTCCTTTTTGATAACAAAGTATTAATATTTCTGTAGCTGTTTTGGGATTGTATGGGCTATGTCTTTGTAAAATTGCAAAAATTTTTGTTTGGATTCTTTCTAAATCTACTTTCAAGTGATTTTGTTATTCCAAATGTGTTTGCTGAGATTGATATGGTAAAGAAGTTACTAATGAACATGTTATTCCCACTGAGATTTGACTTCAGGCTGCTAGTAAATCTACTGATATACTGAGTCACAACTTTCTCCTTCATAACTTTGTTCAATTTGTTTTACCTGAAGAGGGTAAAAATATTTATTTCTCATCCATTGGTTCTATTTGACCGCTGAACTAAACTTAAAACTATGAGAGTTTTATATTAATCAAGTACAAATATGATTTGTAAGCATTGAAGAAATTTTCCATGGGATTAAAAAAGTTGTTTCATGTAGTTTTCAGGAGATCTATGTGGCCTGAGATGGTACATGGACATCAAATGTTACAGTGTTTTGGTCCAAGGCCTTGCCTGATCATGCTCAGTTCTATTCAGGTAGAGTGATGGTGGGTTCTGGTCTGGGCAGAACCATAGCAATATTTTACTTTTTAAATTCCAACTTCATTAAATTATCTGTGTCCAAAATCAAAAATAAACATGTGGGATCACAGGTATTTTATGATGTTCAGTTGTTTCAGTCCTCTCTGACTCTTCATGACTCCATTTGGGGTTTTGTTGGCAAAGATGCTGGAATGGTTTTCTATTTCCTTCTCCAAGAGGCACAATATTTCACAAGTGACTGCAACCTAGTCACCTTCTATCTACAGAGGATCACTGGTTAAAATATAACTTGACTTTTTTCACATCTAAATTTACTTGAAAGTGATGCTCAGTCTGTTGCAAGGAAGGAATACCATTAAATGTTATATATAGATTAAATGCAAATGTGTTCCTGAGCTAGGTATTTATGGTATTCAGGAAAGTTTACTTTAAATATTAAAAAGAGAATGTTTACTCTTAAAATGTTCAAATAAAGTTGAATTTCATTTAAATTATCTCCAAAAGAATTAGAGTCCATCAGCTACATACTTGAATGTATTGGAATAGTAAAACACCTGAATGGTAAGACAGACTTTCACTTTATAAATATGGAATGAAATGATGAATGCTTTATTTTAAGTAGACAATAGCTGAGACAATCATAGTCAAACGCAGCTGAGTACAGCTGGGAGCTATATCCAGAAAGGGTCCTTCGTATTCCTATTTTGTATCATCCTGACACCTTCAACAGCATCTCTGACACTCTTTTTACAGTCTCAGCAATTACCAGCTTTCCAGAGCTTTGTCATAGTGAGCACTTCCAGGATTCCAGGGCATCTGAATCAGATAAGCTTCTTTTGTATTTTATTATTAGACACCAAAGTTTAGCCCTTGAATGCTTGGACACAACTGGGTCCTTCCTACTGAAAGGTGAATGACACATTTAATGTTATTTTCCACTGGCAAGAGTTAGTTGCTTTTATTTTTATAGTAAAATTGTAAATTAGACAAAGTGAAAAATTTGCTTATGTTAATGTCTGCCTGGGGCAGAAAGTAAAAAGTTAAAATTAGATTGTACAAAATCTACATTCAGTTCAGTGCAAATCAACAAGCATTTTACTAAGCTTTCTGCTATATACATTACCCTATTTTAGCTGCTGGTGATGATATGGAGACAAAAGTAAAAAAAAAAAAACAAACCTTAACTTCAAGAAATTTAATGTCAGGGAAAGGAACTAAATCTGGGACTTCATTAACACATGAAATTCCTGGGTAAGTAAATTTCTATCATTGAGAGCTGGTACCATCTCTACAACTTTTAGTCTGAAAGATTGACTTAAGAACCCCTGGATGATAAATGACTTGCCCAGGATGACAAACCATTATAAGTCAATGCCTTACCACTGCATACATGTGTCAAGAAGGTACATGAAGTCAAATTTTGATTTTTCTTAATGTCATTATTCAGAAAAAGTGTTTGCCATTTTTTTCTTTAATATGGTGCAATCTTCTTTTTAGAAGATTTTTTTTTTGCCAAATAACTCTCTGTACTACAGATTTTTTCTGCCAATTTAGGAATGGCACACATTTCATTATGTCCCTGATGGTCATCATAATGTAACATTATACCTGTTATTCAGTTAATCACTTAATTGATTAAACACATGACCTTTTGCATTTCTGATACAATGTTTTTTTTTTTCCTCACATAAAAGTGATAGATTGTAAGAAGAGAGGAATTGACTCAGTAACTCATGAGTCTTTTAACCTAAAGAAGTTATTTAGCCTCCCTAAACCTTAGTTTTATCATTTGTAAATGGGGAGGCTGAATAAAAGGTCTATAAGGTCCTAACTAGCTAGAATATTCTTTGTTTCTACCCAATTCAATCAAAAAGCATTTATTAAACACCTACTATGAACTATGTGCTGAAAACATAAAGAAAGAAAAGAAACCTATTCCTCTCATGTTCTGCTCGATGGGAAAGAGAGGAATATGTAACATAAATAGAGAGTTATATATAGGCAGCGTGGTGGAGCAAAAACAGTGCTGGATTTGGTGTCAAAGAACCTGGTTTCAAATACTTTGGACACTTCCTATCTGTGTGACTTTGGAAAAATTACTTAGCCTCTCTGGGGCTCACTTTCTTCATATGTAAAATGAAGAGATTAGATCCAGCCAACTTCTAAAGTCCCTACCAGCTTTTAAGTCTATGACACCATGCATACTGATATAACATGATAATTTGCTGAGAGAAAAAGCATTAACAACTCAAAGGATCAGGAAGGGCTTTCACTAAAAGTGACTCCAGTGACTTCATTGGAGTGAGACTTGGCTGAAGCTATGACTTTTCAGATATAGGAATGAGAAGAAAATGCATTCCAAACACGAGTAAACATAGTCTGTGTAAAGAAACACAGGTGGCAGCTTGGGAAGTAGCAATTAGGTCACTTTAATTGGACTGTGGGGTGTGCAAAAGGAAGTAATAATGTAAAAGAAGACTGGAGAGACAGGTTGGAGTCACACTATGAAAGGCTCTAAGTTCTAGGCTGAGAAGTTTGCCCACCCGTGGATTTTCTGTCTGCAAGTTGGTGGAGTTGTTGTCATTCTTTAGTCATTTCAGTTCTGTCTGACTCTTTGTGACACCATTTGGGTTTTCTTGGCAAAGATACTGTAGTGGTTTGCCATTTCCTTCTCTAGCTCTTTTACAGATGAGGAAACTAAGGCAAATGGGGTTAAATGATTTGTCAAGGGTCACACAACTAGTAAGTATCTGAGACTGCATTTGAACTCAGATCTCCCTTACTCCAGGCCTCACAACTCTATCCTCTGTGCCACCTAGCTGCACATAAGGTAATAGAAAGTTCTTGGTAAATCTTAATCAGGGAGTGATGTGGTTGGACTTAAGAGTTGTGCTTGTGCTGAATGATTGTCTGAAATGTTATTTTTTTTTGTTTCCCCAGCCTTGGTAATCTACAATTTTTCAGTGTTTGTCATTATTTTCTTTAGAATTGTCCATGGAGTAAGTCTACTTTTTAGAAGACTGTATACCAAGTATTTTGCTACACTGCTTATGGTTTCTCACAAACTAAAACTTTCAGTCATTTAATGGTATCCCTCATGCTCATGATAGCAGGTAGGCTAAAGTCGGTCATTTATTGTTCTTATTGACTTCTAAGTCAGATAGTCAACTAGTTAATATTTATTAAGTACCTACTATGTGCCAGAAACTGTGCTAAGCACTGGGAATACAAAGAAAAGTATAAGATAGCACTTGACCTCAAGAAGCTCATGATCTAATGGGTAGAAGAAGCAGATTAAAAGAAGCTTAAAAGGGAAGGGGAGGAGAGAAGAGGGATGGGGATCTAAGAAGGTGTAAAGCCAAGCACAAACAGCTCTCCTGAGGACTGCTGCTGTGAATAGCCTTAAGATTCTGATTACATACTATAGTGAACTCTCTATTTATTCAGCAGTAAAGTAAAGCAAAAGATTGACAGAAACCAAAGTACAATATTAACAATGATATAACACAACTACTTATTACTCCAGTGGCCACATCATCTTAAACAAAAGATATCATTCGATGTCACAATCTGAATTAGTCAACATAAAGTGCCCATCTAAAACTTGTTTCATCTTGATTGGAGATTAGCTTCTAATCATCCTTAACTCATCATCTTTAAGGAGCATGCATCCTTAAGGAGTACAAAGTACAGAGTACAAAGGTCTCCCAAACCTAGGTCATAGTAAATCATAATCTTGTCAATCAGCACTAAGTACCCAAGTAAAAATTCTTTCATCTTAACTCAGTCTGACTTCCAGACTCCATGACTTTTCTTCCATGCTCCCAGCTCTTATCTGAATTCACCCAACTGTTACCTGGATTCACAGGTAGGCAGTATCCAGCTCCTGGTCCAGCTCCCACTCCAGCTACACACATCAAGTTTAGCAGAGTTACAACAATACTCACACATGTTGTTGACAAGATCAGGAATTCCCTTTCTGCCTGTGAAATCAACACAGACAAGACCTCTATCTGGGAAATTAATGAAAATTAGCAGTAAAGTCCCAAGACGTTTGGAAACATCAGTAAAACCCTCCTTCAAGACTGCTGTAAACAGACAACAGGAAAGTCTTCTTTCAGGGCTTTTGAACCAGCAGTAAGGTCCCAGGGCTTCTATAATAACAACTACGTCCTCTATAAGCCGCCAGATCTGACAAAGTAATGTCAACACAAAGTGCCAACACCACAGATATCTTTCTTCCCAGTTCTTCTGAGTCCCAGCTTGTGCTCCTGCTTTTATATGGCAAGTTCCTCCCACTTTGGGCTTCACAGTTCTGTTTCTAACAAAGACTTGATATAATCACAGGCCAGGCTCAAAGACATTTGAAGAGCTGAAACAGGGAGCGAAGTACTTAAACAAGGAGCTAAGTACAATTTTTGCTTGCCATTACAGAAGGAGATTGTATGTTGGTATGAGAGTTATTGAGTTGGGATGTCATTTGTGCCTTGCAGAAGGCTACCTGTTCCAGAATTTTATACCTTATTGACTGAGTTATCTGGATGTCATCTTACAATTCAGTACATACTTTTTGCTGAGAGAGAGAGAGAACTGGAAACATAATTGACACACCATCAGTAAGTATCTGTATCATGCAGTAAATCCAATACTCTTTCAAATCTATGCACAAGGATAATGATCAATGAAATGTCACAACTGCAGTATGGGCTCATTCCTTCCATTGGTTCTACATTTAGCTTGTTCTGTTCTTCAGATCTTACATGTAAGACCTTTATTAGGAGATTTATTGTATTATCCTTCATTCACTTATTCTTTAACTTTGGGGGAATGCATTCCATTTTGGAGACCTCCTTGTTCTACAGGTAGAGAAATTGAAAATTGCCTACCTTAGATCATGTTGAAAATATGGTTAAACTTCTTGGGTTATATATATATATATATACTGGATCTCCTTTTGTCTTCCTATGTAATAACCATTCATAAACCTGATTTCACTGCTGGTCATCATGGAAGCTTCCACCTGTTCTCTTTTGAATATGGGCCAGTTATTTCCACCTTAAAAAAGCATGGTGATCCCCTGCTCTCAATATGGCATTGGGTTTAGTGTAGACATCAGTTTTTAGCCCTACTGCAAAATTCAGAATTCCTGAATGCTAGTGATCCATTATCCTCAGCCTCCTCCACTTACATGAATTGCAAGTATGTGCCACAATTTACCTCCATTCTGGCTAAACCTGTTGGATTTCCAACTATCTATACTATTGAGTCAGGTTACAAAGGAAATCCCTAATATTTTCATTGGTTAATTATTTAAGGATTTAATGGTAGACTATCAGACTAAATGGTAGAATATCAGACTAAAAAGCATCTTTTTTGAGTCCCTTTGAATTTTACTATGGACCAGTAAAACTCAGATTATATCATGTATAAAAGAGGGAAAACTCAAAGACCTTTAAAAATCTATTATGTAAGTAAAGTGTTACCTGGATTATTTATTTTTAAGTACTGAACAACCTTCCTAGAAAGGCCTTCTGCCTCAAGAAAACATGTATTATAAATGATTTAGCAAGAAAACAATGAAGAGAAAGAATAGGTCTCATTAGAAGTTTGAGTATTGTGATATGTTCATCCTTTTATCTTTAGGAAGACTCCAACAGTGTCTTTTTTTTTCAATCCACTGTGCATTGAAAAACCTCCACCCATAATTCCAAGTGTTTTGAAAACGAGTATAAATTTAAAGGCAAGACCTTTATATCTTTTCTCTAAAGCTGGGGAAAAAATGAAGTAGGTAACTTGTAAAGAGTAATTCACTGCTAGCACCAAAGTTACCAACTTCATTTTGCATTCATAGATACATATACACAGGTGGCAGGGTCAGTGTTTCATCTCAGTCACATACTACTTCTAAACAAGAGGAATAGGACACTAGTTAGGATAGCTTATCTTCTTGGCTCATATCATCTGTCATGTTCTTCCCATAGCTAATAGACCTTTTCTGGGAGGCAATAAATAAGATTTTTTGAAGACAATTCTCCATTGGAGGAAATGAACAACCTTAAGAATGTTAGTCCACCTCTCTTGGGAAAATACACATATGCATATATGTATACACATGCATACTTGCATTCATGCATTTATTTGGACTAAACTTGTAATTTCATTGATATAGGGAACTCCTCATATAGAAAGCCCTTCACCTATATTCTCAGAAAGCTGCCTGGGCTACTAACAGGTTTAGTGACTTCCCCAGGATCACAGAGCCAGTATATGTCAGCTCTGGGACTTGACCTCAAGTCTCCCTCACTCTGAGGTCAGTTATCTCTCTCAGAGATGTACTGAGATGCCTTTCTACATGGTTATTGCAATAATAAATTTGTTTCTGCAAATCATTCTTAAGATAAATGCTATACTAATCTTGACTAGATTTAGACTGATAAGATAAACTGTTTTTAATATCCTAAGAATTTTCCCCTAGGAAACATAAAGATAAATGATAACCCTTACTTTTCTTTTAAAACAAAAATGAATTCCATTGCTATATTTTGTTTTTAAGTCACTTATTCCTAGATGTAGCCATCCCTGGTAACAAAAATCTCGAGCAAAACCAACAAACACAGTGACAACATTCTGTACCTGTAGGTCCTACCTCTCTGTCAAGAGGTAGGAATTTATTGTTACCAAGCATTTGGCTTTCTTTCAGTTTTCTTAAGCTTTATTATCACATTCATCCTGTATACTGTTATGGTTCTATTTATTAATCTCTGAATCAGTTTGACTAAGTCTTCCAACATTTCTTTGCATTCCTGAAAATCCTGCTTTCTTATATTATTGCATTCTTACTCCACAACTTCTTCAGCCATTTCAAGTTAATGGGCATACACTTTATTTCTCAGTATTCTTTTTCTTATTTTTCCTCATCATGTGAATGAGGAATGATGAACACTTAGAAACATTTAAAACCATATTTATAATGTATCACTTTTTTCATTAGAAATGGTTTTCTTATGGGACCATTTTCCCTTTTAGTCAGCAAATATTTCAGCCATAATGACTTTGTGTAGAGGTGAAGACGTTAATCATTCTGCCTGTCAGAAGTTTGACATGCAATTCACTTTCTAGTTTCTAAAAATCTATAACTTTGATTTTTTTTAACTGGTCCAAAATGGTTGACCATACATTCCCCTCCTCTTACTAAAGTCTATTTAAAATGTCCTAGAACTTGACCTAAAGGCTTTTATATATTTCTGTGACACTGTAGTAGATTTTATTGTGGAGTGCCAGCTTTTAATTAAAAGATGTGTAGACCATGGGTGTGCACAGTTAATTAGTTACAACATATTTCTACAGACACTGCATAATTAAAAATTAAAATGAAAGTTAATTTTTTTCATTTTATTTATGTTTTATTTTATTTACTTACTGAGAAACATGAAGAGAGACTGTTCTTCACTAGCTGGCAGATATTCAGATTCATTCTTTAAACATGATAGTCACTACATTATGCTACCAACTTAGATCACCATATATTCTCCACCTACAGTGCCCTTAATATATTTGGAAGTCATTTGAAAATTTAGGATACTGCTGTAGCATTAAAATTTGATGACTTGGTGGCCCAGTAAGCATAAACTTCAAAGTTTGAGAAGCAAAAACTAATTAGCTGTTTTACCCATACTTTTCATTTCCAGAAAGGAGAGAAAATAGTGTTTCTAGTGTGATTCAGAGGACCCCAGTGAACAGATTAGTGGATTACCTATATTTCTCTAGTTTGTGACAAATAACTGACTCATTGTTTGGATTTTGATGAGTCAGAGTGAGTGCAAATAGCAATTGTTTCTGTTCTGGCCAGAAACTCTGAGGGTCTTCTACTCTCAGACTGATTTTTTTGTGAAGGCAAACTAGGCCATCTTTTGCCTCAATTCTTACCTAGCTTTTACTTACTGAATGGATGATGCCTCAGACAAACTGAGTCCTGGGAAAGACCTTAGTTTAAAAAAAGCCAAGGTCTCCACTGTATCCAGGGGCCATCTCCTGTTGTCCTGACCTATTTCTTGCTGTTGGACTCTGATGACTGTAGGAAAGAGTGAGACTGATGAGTCACAACTCTTTCTCACTTAAATCCAATTCACTTGCAAGTCAAGACATCTTCTGTCTGATGTCATTGGTCTTCTTTGAAAATGAAGGACAAACAACAACCTGTGAGTAGTAGTAGCTGCCCTACTTGGAACCCAACCAGCCATTCCAGTTGGGCAACACTCCTCTTTGTCAAGATACCACCCTCCTGATGTCATTGGTCTTCTTCAAGAACAAAGGAACAACAACAACAGAACAGTAGCTGTGACACTGAGAAATCTAATTCTCTCCTCTCCTACTTCATGTCTAACATTTATGGTAATTTGCACCTTATTCATCAGATAAGGAGAAAATTCAGTCTTTTAGAGGGCTTTCACCAATCATTAGGTCCTTTATGAAGAAACTGTAATCTCTCTTGTATAAGGATCAGTTAAAAGAATTAAGAATATTTAGCCTGGAGAAGAGGTTTAAGGGACAAATAATATCTCTGTTCAAATTGACATCTTGTGGGAAAGGGATTAGACTTTGTCCCTAAAAGGCAGAAGCAGGAGCAATGGGTACAAGCTTCAAGGAAGCATATTTAGGATTAACATTAAAAAAATTTAAATTAAATTAAAATCCTTCCTAGAAATCAGCATTCTCAAAAAATGGGTTAGACTAACTTGGGAAATGGTGAGTGCCCTATTAATGGAAGTCTTTAAGCAGAGACTTAATGACTATGTCTGTGGTTATGTATGTAATGGGAAATCCTTGTGAAGTGTGTTGGATGAGACAGCCCTGGGATCTCTTCCAATTAAAAAACAAATTCCATCATTCTAATTTATGGAGTATGTTTTCATGCATGATATTTGCCTTGTTCTTGCTTACGCTTATTATCACTAACTGTTAACATGCATTTTTCATCTACTCAACTATTATGTATCTTTTGGAATTTTAGTCAACTTAGACACGTGTTTGAGGAATATAAGAGGGCCTCCCTTGAGATAGAGGCAAAGCTTCTCAGGATATTTCACATGTGTGCTTTGGCTTTCATTCCAAGAACATTCACTTGCATTAGATTATGGCAAGCCACTTAACCTTTCTCATCTGTAAAACAGGAATAATACTAGCTGCCACATTTAACTTCATAGAGTTATTGTAAGAATCAAATGAAATGACTTATTGAAAGTGCTTTATAACTTAAAGTGTCATAGCTTTCTTCTGAGGACAGTAAAGTCTATACTAAATGGTAAGTGTTAGAAAGTATAAATAAATAAGGTCACAACAAAAAGGGAGTAGGGGAATAGTTTGTATACAAAGATGTATAATTAAATAGTTAAGTTTAGAAGAATTATTGTACTAAGACAGCATTTCATTTTCACATTTGTGGTAAGACTGAGTTGAGCTGAATAGATCTCTATTGTACTTTTAGGTTGGCAAAGCATTTTGTATATTATCTCTTTTGTTCCTCACAACAAGGCTCATGACATAAGAAGTATAACTAATATCACCTCCATTTTAGGAACGAGCAACCTGAGTCTCCTATACTTTAAGTGACTTTTCCAGGATCAGGAAGTTTTCGTACAAATGACAAAGGTGAGATTTCATCTAAACTTTTCTTGACATTACCACCAGTACAATATCTATGATGTTTCCATTGTGAACACCCTGAGAGCAAGGACAGGTTGTTTTTATTTTCCTTTCTTTGAATGCCCACTACTTGTCACAGTGCTACTTCATCGTAGGTGCTTTAAATGCTAAGAGACTGACTGACATTTTCCAGGGCTAAATTGAACTCATTTCAGGAAATTTATGTTCCTAGTCTGCTACATGCAGAATAAGTCACGGCATATTAGAGATATAATAAAAACAAATGAGGGGGGCAGAATCAAGATGGCAGAGTAGAAACAGGACTTCCTCAGGACTCCAGGGCCCATCACCTACAATTCATGTAAAAAATGACTCTGAAAAATTTTGGAGATACAGAACCCACAAAATGGCACAGAGAAGCGAACCTCCCACTGAGAACAGCCTGGCAGGCTGGCAGAAAGTGGCCAGCACAGTGCTCTGGAAGCCGAACCTGGCCCCCTGCCCCAAGCCAGAGGTTTTAGCCTCAGGGAGGGCCTGACCAACCACCAGCTGGAGAGTCTTCAGATCACCAGCAGCGGTGACAGTTTCCAGAATTATCAACCCATAGAAGCTAAGGACAAAATGAGAGGTCAGTGCAGTGTGGACTTTGGGATCCGGTAGTTTGGGGGTGCAGTCTGGCCTTTATCCCCTGGAGGGAGAAGCTGCTGAGGCACCACAGCCGTGCAGCTGCAGCCACATGGCAGCTTCAGCTCCCGGCCTGCAGGCTGTAGAGTTACCAAGCGACCAGTCTGAGGGATGCTTTAATGCTCTTGCATTAACCTGTTTGGATCTGGATTACAATCTAGGGTGGAGGTCCTGGGGTTTGCAACCTGCTCGCCAAAGCATGTGGAGGATTCAGAGAGGTCAGCCAACTAATACCTTCTGCAGCTGAGAAAACCCCAGCATTTGGGACAAGGGTCCCCTGTCTGGTGGCAGAGTCCTACTGTGGCGAAAAGTCCAAAAGTCAAGCAATTGAATGGCAACATGAGCAGGCAAAGGAAGCAAACCAAGCAGAGTAACCCAACTTTACACTCCTATTTTGGGGACAAAAAGAATCAAAGCATGGAACAGGAGAAAGACAGTGAAGTCATAACTACTACACCAAAAGCTTCCAAGAAAAATACGAGTGGGTTACAGGCCATAGAGAGCCAAAAAGGGATTTTGAAAACTAAATAAGAGAAGTGGAGGAAAAATTGCTTATAGAAATGAGAACAATGGAAGAAAATTATGAAATGAGAGTCAACAACCTGACTGAAGAAAATAACATCTTAAAAAATAGACTAACTCAAATGGCAAAAGAGACTCAAAAAGGCAATGAGGAGAAGAATGCCTTAAAAAACCACATTTGCCAGATGTAAAAAGAATCTCAAAAGTTCACTGAAGAGAATCATTCCTTCAGAATGAGATTGGAGCAAATGGAAGTTAGTGACTTTATGACAAATCAAGATAGGTGCAGACAAAAGAAAAAATAGAAGGCAATGTGAAATATCTCATTGGGAAAACCACTGACCTGGAAAATAGATCCATGAGAGACAATTAAAAAATTACTGGACTACCTGAAAGACATGATCAAAAAAAGAACCTAGAAATAATTGTTCAAGAAATTCTCAAGGAAAATTGCCCTGATGTTTTAGAACCAGAGGGCAAAATAGAGGTTGAAATAGTCCACCAATCACCTCCTGAAAAAAGATCCCAAAAAGAAAATTCCTAAAAATATTATAGCTAGGTTCTGGAATTCCCAGATCAAGGTGAAAATATTACAAGCAGACAGGAAGAAACAATTTGAATATTGCGGAAACACAATCAGGATAACACAGGATCTGGCAGCTTCTACATTCAGGGATCAAAGAGCTTGGAATATGTTTTGGAGATCAAAGGAGCTGGGATTAAAACCAAGAATCACCTACCCAGCAAAAGTGAGTATCGTATTTCAGGGGAAAATATGGTAATTCAGTGGAATAGAGGAGGTTCAAGCATTCTTGATGAAAAAACCAGAGTTGAATAGAAAATCTGAAATTCAGGTACAAGAAATAAGAGAAACATGAGAAGATAAACAAGGAAAAGAAACCATAAGGAACTTATTAAATTTCAACTATGTACATTCCTACACACACACACACACACACACACACACACACACATATATGAGGGTTTATGGGTGTATGAATACATATGTGAATGTGTGTGTTTATATATATATATGGACAGGTACACATAGAGGGCACAGTACCAGTTTAATGGGAAGGGATTATACTTAAAAGGTGTAATTAAGAGGTTAGAGAGGAATATAAAGAGAGGAGATGGGGAGAGACAAATTGGGGTAAACTATCTCATACAGAAGGGGTAAGGGAAAATGGTAACAATGGAGCTTAAGATGAGGAAGGCAAAAGGGAATGGGTCAACCTTATTCTCATTGAATTTTGCTTAGGAAGGGAATGACATACACACTAAATAGGAAATGACATACAGACTAAATGTATCTCACCCTATGGGAGAGAAGGGGTGAAGGATTTGAGAGGGGGGATGATGGAAAGGGGGGCAGGCTGAGGGTGAGGGAAGTTGAAAGCACTGACTTTTGAAAAGGGAAAGAATCAAAGTAGAGAATAGAGCAAGTGGGAGGTGGGATAGGAGGGAGGAAAATGTATCTTTTACAGTATGTCTACCATGGAAATGTTTTGTATAGGTACACATGTACAACCTATATTGAATTGCTTATCTTCCCAGTAAGGGTGGGTGACAATGGAGGAAGAGAGTGAATCTGCAATTCGAAGTTTTAAAATCAAAGGTTTAAAAAAACATATATATATATATATATAATTATCAATATTATTTTACATGTAACTGGGAAATAAGATATACAGACACTGGGTCATACAGATCCACCATGCCCTACTGGAAAGTTGGAGGGGGTATGGGAGAAGATATGGGAGAGAGCAGATTGGAGCAGGGGATATCCAGTGCTGTTTCTATTTCGGGATGGTGGGGAGGGAAAAAATGGGGAGAAAATTTGTAACTCAAAATCTTGTGGAAATGAATGATGTAAACTAGAAATTAATAAATAATTTGATTAAAAAATAAAGTAAGGCAGAGTTTTTATTTCAAATATACATTCCAATAAAGGAGATGAGAAAAGTACACAAATAACTATTGTAGAAATTAAACAAAAAATGCAAAGGAAAGGTTCATTTAAAAAAATGTGAGAAACCTAAGGAGGGAGACATCATACTGGGTGAATTGGGGACGATTTCATGTTGGAGACAGGACCTGAGGTGGTTCTTGAAGGAAGGAAATAATTTCAACAGGTAAAGATGGACAAGATACAAGGAATCCATTTCTAGCCTTCTTTTTTCTTCCTTTATGTTTCTTTTTTTCTTTTTCTTTTAATTTTTGGTCTTTATTAATTTGTTCGTTTACTTTTAGTTTACAAGATTGAATTCCACAATTCCTTTTGTTTCAAATTTTCTCTCCCTCCCTCCCCGCTTCGCCCCCCCACCATGATGGCACACAATCAAGTATAGGATCTGCAAATACTTTCACATTAGACATTAGTCAGGTTATAAAGACAGATTGTATCATATGGAATGAAAAATGGGAAAGAGGAAACAAAATCAAACAAGAAAAAGATCCGGTAATTTGTTTCAGTCTGGATTCAAACTCAGTTCTTTCTAGTTCTTTCTCTGGATGTTGACATCTCTCTCCATCATGAGTCCTTTGGGATTGATTTATAACACTGATTTCCTGAAAAGAGTCCAGTCTATCAAAGTTGGTCATCAGACATATGTTGTGACTGTAATTGTGCACAAATATCTCTTGGCTCTACTCTTCTCACTCAGCATCAGTTTGTATAAGCCTCTCCAGGTAAATATGAAGTCCATCTGCTCCTCCTTTCTTATAGCACAATAGTATTCCATTATATGCATACACCACAACTTGTTCAGCCATTCCCCAATTGATGGGCACCCCCTAAATTTCCAATTCTTTGCCACCACAAAAAGAGCTGCTATAAATATTTTTGTACATATGGGTCTTCCTCCCACTTCTATGATCTCTTTGGGATACAACCTTAGAAGTGGTATTGCTGGGTCAAAGGGTATAAAATTATTTATAGCCCTTTGGGCGTAATTCCAGATTGCTCTCCAAAAAATTTGGATCAATTCACAACTCCACCAGCAATGCATTAGTGTTCCAATTTGCCCACATCCTCTCCAGCATTTGTCATTTGACTGGTGAGATGTGGGACCTCAGAGTTGTTTTGATTTGTATTTCTATAATCAATAGTGATTTAGAGCATTTCATCATGTGTTTATAAATATCTTTAATTTCTTCTTCTGAAAACTGCCTGTTAATATCCTTTGACCATTTATCAATTGGGGAATGACTTGAATTCTTATAGATTTGAATCAATTCTCTGTATATCTTAGAAATGAGTCCTTTTTCAGAGACATAGGTCGTAAAAATTATTTCCCCCTACTTCCCCCTTAATCTTGGTTACATTGGCTTTCTTTGTACAGAAGCTTTTCAACTTAATGTAATCAAAGTTATTCATTTTGCATTTTATAATGCTCTCTAATTCTTGTTTAGTCATAAAGTCTTCCCCTCTCTACAGATCTGACAGGTAAAGTATTCCTTGCTTTCCAAGACTGCTTACAGTATCAACCTTTACACCTAGATCATGCACCCATTTAGACTTCATTTTGGTATATGGTATTAGATAATGATCTATGCCCATTTTCTGCCATACCATATTCCAGTTTTCCCAGCAGTTTTTGTAAAATAATGAGTTCTTATCCCCAAAACTGGGGTCTTCGTGTTTATCAAACAATAGATTATTGTAGTCATTGACTGCTGAATCTCGTGTGTACAATCTATTCCACTGATATACTACTGCATTCTTCAGCCAGTACCAAGTAGTTTTGATGACTGCTGCTTTATAGTACAGATTAAAATCTGGTATAGCTAGTTCACCTTCCCAAGCATTTCTTTTCATTAATTCCCTTGATATTCTGGACCATTTGTTCTTCCAAATGAATGTTGTTACTATTTTTTCTAGCTCTATAAAGTAATTTTTTGGTAAATTGATTGCTATGGTACTAAATATATAATTTAATTTAGGTAAAATTCTCATTTTTATTATATTAGCTCAACTCATCCATGAGCAATTGATATTTTTTCCAATTAATTAGACCTGAATTTATTTGTGTGAAAAACGTTTCGTAGTTGTGATCATATAGGTCCTGGGTTTGTTTTGGCAGGTAGATTTCCAGATATTTTATAATGTCTACCCTAACTTTAAATGGGATTTCTCTTTCTATCTCTTGCTGTTGAATTTCATTAGAAATATACAGGAATGCCGAAGATTTATGTGGGTTTATTTTATATCCTGCATATTTGCCAAATTTGTTTATTATCTCAAGTAGTTCTTTACTTGATTTTTTAGGATTCTCTAAGTATATCACCATATCATCTGAAAAGAGTGATGGCTTGGTCTCTTCTTTACCTAATTTGATTCCTTTGATTTCTTTTTCTTCTCCAATTGCTACTGCTAACATCTCTAGTACCAGATTTAATAAGAGGGGTGATAGTGGACTCCCTTGTTTCACCCTTTATCTTATTGGAAATGCTTCTAGCTTATCTCCATTATATATAATACTTGCTAATGGCTTTAAATAGATACTACCTATTATTTTAAGCAAGGCTCCATTTATTCCTATACTTTCTAGTGTTTTAAATAGGAATGGATGTTGTATTTTGTCAAAAGCCTTTTCTGTATCTGTTGAGATTTTGTATCTTCATTTTACTATTTGGGTGGCTTTGGGCAAATCATTTGACCCTGCTGAGCCTTACCTCCTCATCTGTATGATAGTGGGTTTAGGATAGAGGATCTTTACAGTCACATCCAAATATAACATTATATGAGCCTAATACATAATTCATATAAACATTTTTCAGTTCAAAATAATTCTGTTACTATATTCTGCATAGAATCTAACATATTTCTTGGATGCTACTAATTATACAACAAGTCCTAAAGAAAGACAGTATTTTAACACTATATATTGTTTGAAAACTGCATTTGAGGATTCATGTTCATAAATAACCAAGGATGAGATTTTTAATTTTTTTTTCTTTTAAAGGAATGTCATCTTTTGCATGCTTTTAGAACACACACAATGCCTGGCACTCCAAACTTTACTCTTCTGACTTTGCCATGGTCCACTACAATCTTCCTTTTTTTCTTCTTCCTCTTAAAAGGTAGAGGTCAAGAGCTACCACCAATAGAATGGCTTTCTTAGACCCCTGGTTGTTACTCCTAGTAACTCCTTGTATCAACAATGCAATATTCATAATGCCTACGGCAGCTATAAATATGCTGATGTGGTTATTAATCACAAAATATACCAGGCTCCCTACATGGGGGATAAAGCTAGAACTTTTATTAAAATACCAGAAAACTGAGTCCCCAAAGCAGAAAGTCCAAAGCCATCACAATAGTTACAAAATTGGCACATGTAGTTAACGTAGTAAAACAACCACATTCTCAAGCCTTCAAAACAGAACAGGCTACCTCAGGCAAAGGTCCTCCTCTCCCCACTCACAGCAACTGCTCAGCTTCCAAGAAGCATGCTCCCAGCAGTTCCAGCCCCTCCTCCCCCCCCCCCCCCCGCAGTTCCTGTCCCTGGCAGACCTCAGCAGGAGTCCTTAGCAGAAATTCTAGCTGGCTCAAAAAAGGGGTTCTCGCCTCCGCCTTCACCTCGGCTGTTGTCTCTGCTGGCCGCTGCTGCTGCTGCTGCCCCACTGCCAGTCACCTCAGGAACTCCAGCTTGGCTTCTTCTTCCTCTTGCCCCACCTCTTCCTGCAAGTCCAATGGGGCATGGAAGATCTTTAAGTCCTATAACCCTTACAATCCTCTCTCTTCAGATCAATCTCAGTTTAGATGTTCTATCTTTCCAATAAAATGTGGTCTCCTTGAGGCCAGGTACAGCTTTTTTTTTTCCTTGTATCCTCAGTGCCAAACATTGTTTAGCACATAGTGAGCACATATTAAATGCTTGTTTGGTTAGATAGGAAGAAATCATGACTCTTAAGTGTTATAGCTTGCCCAATACACCAGTATAGCATTTTGATTGAGCTTCAATATTACCTTTTGGCTTTAATTTTTCTGGTTATTGTTGTTCAGTTGTTTTCAGTCATGTTAACCTCTTCATGACCCAATTATTTGGAGTTTCCTTGGGAAAGATATTGGAGTGGTTTGCCATTTCTTTCTCCAGCTCATTTTACAGATGAAGAAACTGAGACAAACAGGGTTACATATCAGGCTTAAATCCTAGATCTTCCTTTTACTGTTTGCATGACTTTGAGCAAATCACTTGACCCTTCTGAGCCTCACCTCCTCATCTGTACAATGACAGGTTTGGGCTAGAGAATCGTTAAAATCCCATCCAGATATGACATTACATAAGTCTACTATTTAATTTATATATAGGGTCACATAGTAAGTGTCTGAGGTGAGATTTGAACTCATGATGAGTTTTTATTACTCTAGGTATTCTATTTGCTACTCTACCCAGCTGCCCAATTTTTTTTTAGAAAAGTTGTAATTGAAGTGCTTTATAGACATGTGTCATATCTAAGATAACTTTTTTGTTGGAAGATTGAGTTGATGAATTTAAAATCTAAAAAAAAACCAATATATTCTTGGCTTCATTTCTTTGAAATCATAGATTCTATGTATTCTGGAAGGTAGTCTCCCCACTTCAAAACCCCAGGTGGACAGTATGCTTCAGGACATTTTATCATATTTTTCAGTTTAATTTAACACTTTGTATAACTTTCTTTGCAGACAAAATAATGAATGGTTTTATACATTTCATTTTGGTGCTAGATGCAATTTGTCTTTGTTGTATGGAAGTGATAGAGACTTGAGAGCTATGTTAGTGGAGCATGAGTTCTGTCAGGTGCTCTCATGCTAGAAAGTCTCTGAGCACAGACCTGGTGGTGGTTTGAACATTTATTGACCAAAAACCAGCCCTCCTGGGAGTAGCTATTGGGCGTAGCAATCACCAGAGAATGGACCACTGGGTCATGACTTTGGCCACAGAAATTCATGACACCACTCCTACTAGGGTGGGAAGTGTCTGTGATATGAATTCGATGTCCAATGAAATTACAAATATGTTTAAGTCTAATAATAAGGAGTCTAATCTCTTTGCACATTGCTCTAGGCAGATCACATCTAGTGATATAATTGTAAATAATAATTGTAAAATGCTTATTAGCACAGTGCCTGGCACATAGTTAGCTATATATATATATATATATATATATATATATATATATATATATTTCTTCATAATCTGGATTCTTGGGTTTTGTTTGGACACAACATTTAACAAGGAAATCGTTAAACTGGAGATCATCCTGAGGTAGGCAACCATGATGTTAAGGGTCTTGAGGATCTAATGAAGGAAATAAGGATGGTGAACCTGGAAAAGAGAAAGCTGAAAGGGAAAGGAGGTGGGCAGAATGACTGTCTTCAAGTAATTGTCACATAGACTTGTTCTTTTTGGCTCCAGTAGGTAGAATCAGGAGCAATGAATAGAAGTTTCATTGAAGAAAATTTAGGTTTGATTTAAGGAACATCGATAGTTATCTCAATGTGGAATGAGGGCCCTGGGAGGCCACCCTTCCCCTATTAAAGGTCTTCAAGAAAAGAGTGGATTAGCCTTCTCAAGTATGTTATGGTACAGCTTCATTTTCAGGTTTTAGTTTAATGAGATGGCCTCCCAAATCCCTTTTGCTTCTGGAATTATGTGAACATTTTTAATCTACGTGGACAATTGGTAAATTGTTAGACTATAAATTTCATAAGACTATTAACTATCCTCAAAGATTATTGATAAGAATAAATCCTCACATTTATGCAAATGTTATATGGAAATGTATTTCCTTTTATCCCCTTCCTATTTACAAAAAAAAAAATTCCCTCTTGCCATAACAAAGCTTAATGGTTGTTCTAAGCAGAATCCAATACAAATGCTTAATTTTGAAAATGTTAATGAACACAGCAAAGCTAGGTTAAAAGTGCTGGGATCTTGTCAAGCAAGCATGACTTTAAAAGTGGTGCAGTAGATAGAACTCAGGACTTGACATCAGAAAGACCTGAGTTTAAATCTAGCCTCAAAGGCTTACTGAGATGTATGACCCTGGGCAAGTCACTTAACCTCTTTGTGTCTGCTTCCATCTGTAAAATGATAGTAATAATGGCAGCTATTTACAGATTGATGTGATGATCAATTAAATCACCATGTGTAAAGCTCTTTGTAAACATATATTTTACATAAATCATAGCTATTATTATTATTATCATTATTTCATCAATAATCTCCAGACTCCAAGGATATAACACTTTTTAATTAGATAAAATTCAACAACATTTTTTAATATTCTACATTTTATTCAGCCAACCAGTATTTAAATCTTCCTCCCTCTCTAAATTAACAAATCTATTATCTGGACTGTGAAATCTTGAGTTCTCTGTATATTTTGCAGCTCTGTCAAGCCTTTTTACCTGTTATACCCCATCTAATTGTTTTTATGCAAATCAAAGTTTGCTTCTGAGGGAAAAAAAAATCTCTAAGAGGTTTTGCCAGATGGAGAGCAATTAACTACAAACCAGAAGACATATCAATAGGGCCTTAAGCAAAGGATACCGATGATATTACTCTATAAGAAATACTTAGCATGCAAACAGATTTTTTTAATTGTACCACATAACACATTTTCTTTGCAGCATCATTTTTTTTTTGGTATTCCAGGTAATTATTTTTTAATAGAGCATTTGGCATCCCCATCTTTCATTGCTTAGAGAGGTCATATTTTCCAATGGCTTACATAGTTACTTTAGAAAATAAGACTGATTTTATTTCTTGTATGTGACAAGCTTAATGTCTGGTAAATTATACAACTCAATCTATATGCTTTGGCATGAAACCTGATATAAGAAAGAAATGTAATTTCTTTTTTTTTTTTTGCCTTTTTGGAGGGCAGTTGGGTTTAAATAACTTGCCCAAGGTTACACGGATAGTTTTTGTGTGTATGTTAAGTGTCTGAGGCCGGACCGAACTCAGGTTCTCCTGACTCCAGGGCCGGTGCTTTACTCACTGCACCATCTAGCCAACAAAGAAATGATTTCTTTAGCAGGGACTTTCTGGTATTAGAACCTCTGCCTCCAACACAAATGGCAGTGATTTATCTCCTTTGGTCTTCATGCTAATCCTATGAAGTAATTGCAACAGCTACTATTATCCTGATTATACACTTTAGAAAATAGAAATTGAGATTTCTAAGAGACTTGTCCCCATGTCACACACCTAGTGAGTGCAGATTTGAAGCTAGGTTTTCTAAACTTGGTGTTCTTTCTACTACTCTACTTCGTCCCCATTGATTTGGAAGAGGAAAAAAAGGCAAAATGCTTTCATATTAGAGATATCCCACCTGAATAAGAACATAGATTTTCAACATATTCTTAGGATCATAGATTTAGGGTAGTGAAGGATCTCAGTGGGTATCTTGGGCCAATTTTAAAGTGAAGGAAACTGAGGCCCATGGAGGTTAAGTGATTTGCCTAAAATCTCACAGCTAGGAAGGGCCAGAAGTGAGCCTTGACTACCTTCTCTTATTCCAAACCCATTGTTCTTTCCACCCTCCTACATGGCCCCATGCTTTTATGCATTTTTCTATACTTAGGAGTTAAGAAGTACAGAAGAGAATCTCTTGTGTCACCTTTCCATTACTAATAATAGTTATAGCTTAAACCTGTAAAGAACTTTGTCTACAAAGCTTTAAGGTATGATTTCATTGGATACTCAAAAAATCCTTGTCACGGGGAGAATGTAAGTGTTATTACCCCTTCTTTTCTAGATTAAAAAAAAATTCACTTGTCCAAGGTCACACAGCTTCAAAGCAGAAGAGCCAGGATTGGAAGCAAGACTTCCTATCCAGTGTTCTTTATGCTATACCATGTTTATGTGTTTTATGTGGAAGTCTCTGTGACTAATGAAAACTTTGTCAAGTTCATGTTCCCAGTAAGTTCCTTCAAAGTTTTTCCCTTCTTTGTCTTAAGGAGGATGGAAACAATGAACCCTTCTGAATGAAAAAGGAGACAACTCTAGGGTGAGATGACCAAGCTTTGACCCAAGGTGCTGGAATCTAAAGAATGATAATAAGTTTCTACAACTCTTAAGAGTAGTCAGAGTTGGGGTGGCTAGGTGGTTCAGTGATTAGAGCATTGGCCCTGGAGTCAGGAGGACGTGAGTTCAAATCAGACCTCAGACACTTAACACATACTAGCCATGTGACCTTGGGCAAGTCACTTAACCCCAATTGCCCTGCCCTCCCCCCGCCAAAAAAAGAGTTAGAAATGACTATGTTTAGTGCATAGTTAGCAAAAATAATTCGTTAAAATAGGAAGCTTCAGGTTGTTTCTATTCCTTTCACCAACTGCCTTGGACTGCAAATGAGTCCTTCCACACTCCCAACTTTTGTTTTGTTGTTCAGTCATTTCAGTCACGTCTGAGTCTTTGTGACCCCATTTGTTGTTTTCTTGGCAAAGATACTGGGATGATTTGCCATTTCCTTCTCCAGCTCATTTTTACAGTTAAGGAAACTTAGGCAGACAGGGTTAAGTGACTTGCCCAGGGTCACATTTGAATGCAAGACTATGAGTCCTCCTGACACCAGGCCTGGTGGTCTGTGCACTATGGTGCCACCTAGTGGCCATCTCCACCAAGTACTCTCAGCCTACATTCTAGTTTCTCTGTCTCTCTACCCTACTGTATTAGACTTAAAAGAATGGATTCAGGGCATTGTTTCTTGCTGCTTGCCTTGGGAACATTTTGTAGAGATTGCCCCAAGTGTAGCAAACACTTTATGGCTCCTCCGTAGCCTTTCACTTCTTCCTTGAACCTGCTGAGTTTTTCATCAAAATAACCATCTTTGTGAGCACTGGCAATGAATGCTTCTTACTCCTCCTGCTTCATTTAGGGGTGTGGTGTTGTGGCTGTAACCAGAATAACAACTTAATCCTCTACCAGAACAATAAGATCTAAAAGAGACAGGAGGAGGGATGGATCAAGCTCTAACCATAGAGTTAAGAAAAGCTAGGTTTGAACCTGGCTAGGGACAAGTCACTTAATCTCCCATGCCCAAATCAGTTCTCTAATACTTTAAGTCACAGACCAGTTGTCCACCTAGCACACATTGGTTTTGCATTTGTGATGTCTTTTTCTTTAGTCACTATTTGCATTCTCATCATATCCTGCTCCAGTTGTGATCTGACCAGGGCAGAGTATAGGGGAGCTATTGTATTTCTGGGCTTGGATGCTACTACCGTGTTTCCCCGATAATAAGACCTATCCCGAAAATAAGCCCTCCCCTTACTGTGTAAGATTCCTCTAAAATAAGCCCTATTGAGATTGTTACTGTAGTGAAGGTGATCCCCTCAGCTACACACTACATTACGGTACCCTCTGTATGCACCGTCCCCCCCCCCC
>NW_027185655.1:85104775-85127394 GCF_028583685.1 Petaurus breviceps papuanus | reverse complement strand
GTGAAACGCATGCTGCGCCCCGAGCTGCATCCAATCAGAGCTGCAGCAGTGAGCGCGTCATCCTGTTCTTTATTGAATTCATTATTGAATAAAGGTACATTTTTTTGTTCACATTTACCTGTTTATTAAAATTGCTGTCAATGTTCATTAAAATAAGCCCTCCCCTGAAAATAAGCCCTCTGGTGTTTTCCTGTCCAAAAAAATTAATAAGACAGTGTCTTATTATTGGGGAAACACGGTATGTCTCTCTTAATGAAGTCTTATGTGACATTTGTTTTTAGCTATCATATCACACAGTTGACTCACAGTGAGATTTTGTAACTTGCACAGTTGATTTCTGTGCTCAAATCAAATGCTTATTACTTGTCTTTATTAAATATCTCCTTTTTAGATTCCAACCATCCAGTGTTTTAGATTATATCAGTCTTTTTTACATCCTTTCTTCCAATTTGCTAACTACTGTCTTCCATCTACATATTTGATAATATGCCATTTATTCCTTTGTCTAAATCATTCACAAAGAATGTTTGATGATGAAGCCAGGAACAGATTCCTGGGATGCTTTATTGAAGACCTCTGAGTCTGGCCATTAAGCTTCTTCTGAATCCAACTAATTATGTAATCATATAGCCCATACTTCTCCATCTTTTTCACAAGAACAGCATAAAAGACTTTGTTAAATGCAAGAATTGCATAGGTTGTTCTTAATAAAGTTATGTTTATTATCCCTATTTCTAAATGTTTAATGAATGGAAAACATTTATTAAGCACTTATGTGACCATCATTGTGCTAAGCATTAATGATAAAAATAGAATGATGATGCAAATAGAGCTCCAAAGAACTTATGCCATAACTGGAAGGTTTTGAAGGGGTTGGGAACAACACATAGACATTCAGTTGAAAGGCTAATGGCAAGGTCCAGTGCTCCTTCCTTAGAGTGCATTAGTAGGTGAGAGGACAATACATGGGGTTCTTAAGATGCCATTTAGAAAGACTTGGTGGTCTTTCATATCATTGAAAGGGTTGGAATTTGGTGGCTCCTATGTCATACAAATGGAATAAGGAATCACGATGCTCTTCCAAATTGGCAGTCTTGTTGCAATCTAGGAGTTCTGATCTAGGGATCATGGAGAAACAAAAAAAAGACAAGGAGGAAGGTACCCCCAGTGTTGCATCTTCCTTTTAATTTGTTGTTGTTCAATTGTTTCAGTCATGCTGCTTCACTCTTTGTAATCTCACTTGCAGTTTTCTTGGCAAAAATACCGAAATGGTTTGCCATTCCCTTCATCAGCTCATTTTACAGATAAAGAAACTGAAGCAGAGTTAAGTGACTTGCCCAGGGTTGTACAGTTACTAAGTATAAGAGGCCAGATTTGAATTCAGGAAGATGAGTATTCGGAACTCACACTTGGCTGTCTATCCATTATACCACCTTGCTGCTATTTTCCTTTAATAACATCTTTAATAATGTTGCCAGGAATCAAAGTCAAGCTCACTGGCCTGTACGGTATGCAGACTCCATTTTCCACTTTTTTTGAAAACTAGAACATTTCCCCTTGTCCAGTACCAGTACCTCTCCTATTCTTCATGGTTTTTCAGTGACCATTGACAGTGGTTCAGCAGGTGTGCCAGGTCTTTCAGTACCCCAGCTTATCTGGGCTAGGTAATTTGAATTCATCAAGTGCAGCTAGGTTTTTTTTATCTCAATACCTCTTTATCTGGCTTGAGTATCACTTTTCTGTTAGCCATATTTGTTGTTTCCTTTCCTATCAAATAATGGTTCTCTCTGATATGAATTAGACAGAAGCATCTACTTCTTTCCATTATTTTTCATAATCATCCCATTCAGTTCATACCACTTACCCAAAAAGGTTGTTAGGCACTTTCTTATAGTAAGTCTTTAAAAAATACTTTTTAATTGAACCTTAATATGTTATACATATGGGAGTTATTCTAGTCACAGAATTGTAATTATCATTTTGAAAATTTATTTCAAGGAGGATCCAAGTTATTCACATAGGATTTTATAGTTGGAAGGAGCATTAGAAATGATATAGTAATAAGAAGTATAATAGCTAACCATTATATAGTACTTGAAGATTTACAAAGTGTTTTACATTTAATTTGGTCCTCAAAAAAGCAGCAACCTTTAGGGGTGGCTAGGTGGTGCAGTGAATAGAGCACCAGCCCTGGAGTCAGGAGCACCTGAGTTCAAATGCAGCCTCAGACACAATGAAAAAAAACTAGCTGTGTGCCCTTGGGCAAGTCGCTTGGGCAACTGTCTCACCTTCCCTACTCCAAAATGCAAAAAAAATAATTTAAAAAAGCCCACTTTACAGATGAGGAAACTGAGTGTGAAGGATGTTAAGTGATTTATTCAGGGTCCCACAATTAGTGTCTTAGTCAGAATTTGAACCCAGGTCTCCCTGAAAGGTCAGCAATCTATTCTCTGCCACCTGTCTCATTTTAAAATCTAGTATGTGATCTTCTAATTTACAGAGATCCAGAAAAATTAAGTGACTTGCTGTAAAACCACAGAGTTAATAATCATTAGAAGTTGTTACCCCTGATTCTTAGTCTCTCATGAGTATGTAGCCATTTGTTTGCAAGATGCTGTTTTTACACCTCTTTCCTTTTTTCCCATTTCAGACATATTATTTTGCCCCAGTATAGTAATTGACAGCCAGAAAGCTAAATGTGAAAGGCTAAGGAAAACTCATTAGAAGTTATACCGATGACTCTGCAATCATTTCAGGTCTGCGTTTCTATCTCTAGCTATGGGTCTTTGGCACACATTTTAAGGGCCAAGATCACTCACTTGCATCTCAGGAGGGGCCAACACAGATGAGAAATGCACATCGCTCTGCAAACTTCTCCATTTCAATGCCAAGTAAAATCATGGCAGGGCCTTTCTAATGCCCATGTTTAGAAAGTTGCTGGCATTACAAGACTGGGCAATTCCTGCAGAAAAAAAGTGATGGATTGCTTTTCTTCCCTATCAAATCTTCCTGAGTTTGGAGCAAACTTCTTAGAAGTTTTTGTTTGAAGGACCAATCAAGATATGGGGAGAGCATGCATCTAATGGGCTTACTTGTTACTTTATGTTTAATCTTTTACAATTTTAGTTACATACCTCATGTATGGTATTAGAAAATCAATTGTAGTGTCAGTTGATTTATTCATTCTAGTAGCTAACTACTAGATGATAAAGTTAATAAAATTTACTTTGGACATGAATGAAATCATTAATTTTGTTGGTTATCATTTTAATTTAACCATCTATTACATCATTTTTCATGCATAGACTTCAGAAAAAATTTGTCTTTAGTGTAAAAGGAGGATAATTGTTTATGACTTTTTAAAGTAAATTACTAATTGTTCAGCATGTTAATGGATCCAACTTAAGAAATATTGGTGGAAATTTTAGTACAAATAATATGGGTCAAAAAAAGCTGTTATTTATACTTTAAACCTATTTGTATCCTATGTGCTAGAGACCATCATATGTCTTATAGATCTAAAATTTGGGAGCCTATACTTTAAGATTTTAGAGATGAACTAAGTTTTTGAAATTGCCTATTTCTATACTCTTTTCCAATCTACCTGGCCTATTAGCTATCCCTATAAATAATATTTAAGCCCTCATCCCATTGGGATTACAATCTTTCCTCATCTCTGACTTCCTGGAAATTTAGCTTCCTTTAATACAGAGCCCACATGCCACCCTAAACTGGGCTTTTCCTGATCTCATAATGCTAATGCTGTCTCCTTTTTGAGATTACTTTATATTACTCATTGTATTATTCTATGTGTACTTATTTTCTTATAGTTACCCATTTTTATACTGATGTCCCTTATACACTAATTTTTTCACTGAACAAACATTTAAGTTGCTGCCATGTATAATGTTCTCTGCTAGGTACAATGAGGTAAGCAGGAAGATAGAAAGATAAATAAGATAGGGTCTCTACTCTTAAGGAGAAGGTAATGTCCATCATTTAATACATATAAAACAGAAGAATTTTTTTTTTAAAGTAAGCCAGTTGATGGGGCAGCTAGGTAGCACAGTGAGTAAAGCGCCGGCCCTGGAGTCAGGAGGACCCCAGTTCGGTTCTGGCAAAAGACACTTAACACCCACACAAAAAAACTAGCCATGTAACTTTGGGCAAGTTACTTAACCCCAATTACCCTCCAAAAGGCAAAAAAAAGTAAGACAGTTGATGCTGATGTCATTTCTAAAAATCACTGAGAAAATGCTACTGAATTTGTGGATTTTAAGTTCAATTCAACAGGTACTTACTGAAGTCCTGCTATGTTTTGGAGCTGTATTAAGTGTTATAACAGATTGAAGAGAAATATTTGATGTGAACCTTGCCTTTAGGAATGTGCAGTTTTCAATTTGGCACAGATGTGCAAAATATTTCTGTTACCTATTACATTTCTATTTAAGAATAGATTATAGTTCATATAAACTTTGAAGATCTTTATTCCAACTCTCACTTTCAGAAATGAGTCTTGAGTCTTGGAAGAAGGCTACGTATCTCCTTCTGGGTCCTAATGATATCCCTGAAGAGTTAGGAAAGAAGGTTATTCTCTTCTGCCATTGGATCAAGTCACCACTTATCTGCTTTTTGACCAAGATTATCAAAGAATCATTTCAATCTCCCAACTTTGAGTAGATTTTACAAAAAGGCATTTACTAAGGTTGCTCTAGTTAAAAACCAAAAAAAGTTAGTACAAAACATCTCAAAAGTCTCCTACACATACATACAAAATCTAACTTTTGTTGCCCTCCTCCAGTCAAAAGTATATGTGGAAGAGAGAAGAGATAGGCCAAAAGTGCTTTTCTCCCTTCCAAATGACTCCTCTGAGCTTTAGCTGAAATCCTCTCTCTTATTCATCACTGTTATAAGAATGTAAATTTTTAAGATCTTCCCTACCCCTAGGTTAAGTGCACCTGGAGCCTGTGCTGGGAGGCTTGTTTTTCAGGAATGTCCACACCTTGGTGCTTTGTGATTGGGCAGTGGGTCAAGAGGGTTATTACATTCTCTGACCCCAGAGAAGGCTATATAAAACCTCGATGTGAGGCTTTGTTTGGGGGCTCACTTTGAGAAATGGTGAGTGATTTGACCGGAAGAGACTCTGGACAGCCATTGAGAACCCCCCGGCTTTGAAAACCCAGATTTTGATACTTCCCTCTCTGGTAACTGACTAGGTATGGAAGTAATGGTAAAGACAGGTGGAGGTCTGTTTGCTTGATATGTTTTTTTCTGTTTTTTTTTTTTTTTTGTAACTTCTGTCTGTATACTCTGAAGTTCAGGGTGCTGACTTTTTCCCCTGAACAAGGTAAATGATATATTTGATTGATTAAAGCAAGATTGTTAACCCATCTTGAGTTGCTTTCCTTTAGAAAAGCAGATCTAAGAACCTGTGTTGGCAGCCACCCTGGGGATGCTGGGATGTTTGCTGCTACAATCACTTGCTGGAATTTTCCTAGTACTAGCTAATTTGATTCTTTTACATGAGACCTAGAAGTTATGATGAAATCCATGAACCATTTGTAATATATTTTCTTCCTAGCACTATTTCACTTCATCTAATGGCTTAGTAGACTTTTCACATTTAATCTGAGGTTTTTGATTGATTCATTGAAATGTGTTCTCACCAATTAAAATATCAATGGTAAAATGGGATGGAGTAGCTTTGACCCAGTATCAGTATGTCCCTTAAAAAATGAAAACTGGAAACTAAATGACTGAAAAACTCCTGTTACCACAGATCAGCTATGCATATAATTGAAGGATTCTTTTGGATTTAACTGACAAACCACAGTTTTGCCAGTTCATACATATACTTTTAATGGCATATCAAAGCATCTGATGATAATGATGGGTTTTCTATTAAATCTTATAAGAAGAATGAGAGTGTAAGTGTTCTTCCACACATTTGCATTTTTCATGAGTATCTTAACTTGCCTTCTAGTCTCTTTTAGGATGTGGACTTTGGGATTGGGCTAAAGAGTTGGTGTGGAATAATTGAAGGAATGGTTTGAATCAGAAGCCTTGAATCTAAATCCTGGTGTTTTCATTACTACCTGTGTGATTGGCATACTAAAATCACCCCTTTGCATCTACTTCTTTACATATATACTTGAGGGATTGAAGTAGATTAATATTAAAGTCCCTTCTGATTCTAAGTCCTATGACATAAATGTTCATGACTACTTCATATTGCTTTTGGAAAAAGATTTTACCTCCTTCATTTCTTCTTTAACTCTTTTAAAAAGTATTTCAAGACACTAATAGAATCTCCTCCCCCCATTTCAGAAATAATCATTCCTGGAATCCTTTCTTTGCTTAATCCATTTTAAGCAGTCCATTATTTATAATAACCATTGTGACAATTTATACCAAGTAGCACATTTTAAAGGCAAGTGGGTAATAATGAGCAGAAAAATACATATGTATCATTTTGTGACTCAGCTGTTAATATGGCTATTAATGTTACTCTATCATATAGCTGTTTGTCTAAGTCCTGAGTAAATTGCCTGCAATGATTAACATAGCCTAGAATTCAGTATTTTTTTAAGTGGTCGCTTGTCATTTACATCATTGCTGCTGATGGTTTCATAAGTGTTTCAAGGCTCCTCGTGGTAAGGAACTTAATAGTGTAAATGATGAAACAATAAATATTTGCAAATATGGCAAAAAAATCACAGGATAAAAATGATAATTTTTATTTTAAAACATTTCTCTCTCAGAAGACTTGCTATATCAATCACTTCAGGATAGGTTACTAGAAGTGATTAACACTTTTTGCTTGTGACTATATCCTTAATGTTGGTCAGTATTCCTGAAAAGGTTTGCAGTGTGACTTCCTCTCTGTTCCTGTTAATTCCTTTTATTGGGTTTTTGTTGACTTCCTAGTTTTAAATAAAGATACAGATCCACTAAGAATACCCATAAGACTTTTCTAAAACACCTATCTTCTGCTTTTCTTGTAATTTTCTCACAGTGAATTTCTTTTAGGACAATTTGAATAAGTGCTTAAAAAATATCATTTAAGAAGTAGTTTAATCCATCTTAAATGGTCTACTTGGAAACACACACACACACACGCTTGTAGGACCTGAACATTAATATAAATACATCTCCAGTAATACATTCTACCCTAATGAAGATTGTATGTTAGTAAGGTGTTAGTAAGTACAAGATTTGTCAGTTAGGAGTGTGCCTACGCCACAGCTTTACCTAC
Organism: Petaurus breviceps papuanus; assembly: GCF_028583685.1. Classification (NCBI taxonomy): domain Eukaryota; kingdom Metazoa; phylum Chordata; class Mammalia; order Diprotodontia; family Petauridae; genus Petaurus; species Petaurus breviceps. Next base: position 85,120,139 of record NW_027185655.1, on the reverse strand, counting down.
TGTTACTTTTAGAAATGTTATTAAACATCTCTGAAGTATTTGTAGCAGCTGAACCTGGAGTCAGGAATAACTAAATTCAAATCCAACCTCAAACACTTAAAAAATTTATTTATTTAAATTTTAATTTATGGAAAAATAAACAAGTATTTCCATAGCAGTATAATAAAAAAGATGATTGTACATGAAACTGCAAATCTCTTATATACAGTTGCTATTCTTTTTAAATATATGATAAATTTATGATGTAAATTTCTTTTTCTTCTCCTTTTTTTCTTCCTTCCCCTCACATTGCCTTAGATGGTTACCATTAGACACAAATATGTGTATGTATGTATATGTGTGTGTATATACACACATACACACATGCACATATATATATGTAAAATCATTCTATATATACTTCTGTTTATTATTTCTTTTGTGGATGCAGATGTTTTCTTTCTTATGTCCTTTGTAGTTAGTTTGTGTTTTTTTTAATTGTCAAAATGACTTAATTGCTCAAAGGTGTTCTCAAAGCAACTGTTGTTTTAAATTGCTGTTACTGTATATAACATCCTCTCGATTCTGCTCTTCATTATTTTGTGCAAGTCTATACATGTTTTTCTAAGATCATTTAGCTCTTCATTTCTTATAGCACAGTAGTATTCCATCACAATCATATACCACAACTTATTCAGTCATTCTCCAATTGATAGGAATCCCCACAATTTCCATGTCTTTTCCATCACAAAGAGAGCTGCTACAAATATTTTAGAGTATGTAGGTTCTTTTCCTTTTTCCCTGATCATCTTTGGAAATAGACCTAGTAGTGGCATTGCTGGGTAAAAGGGTATAGACAATTTAATAACTCATTGAGCATAATTCCAGATTGTTCTCCAAAATGGTTGGATCAGCTCACAATTCCACCAACAATGAATTAGTGCTACAATCTTTATTTTACCTCCCCTCCAACACTTGTTGCTTTCCCCTGCAAACATTTTAGCCAAACTGATAGACACAAAATGATATAGCAATGTTGCTTTAATTTACAGTTTTCTAATCAATAATGATTTAGAGCATATTTTTTTTCCATATAACTATAAATTGTTTTGACTTCTTCATCAGGAAAACTGCCTGTTCATATCCTTTGACAATTTATCAATTGGAAAACAACTTGTATTCTTATAAACTTGACAAAGTTCTTTAAGTATTTGAGATATGAGAACTTTTATAACCTTTTATTTTTTTTTTTGCCTTTTTTTAAGAGGGAAATTGGGGTTAAGTAACTTGCCCAAGGTTACATGGCTATTGTGTGTGTGTGTGTGTGTGTGTGTGTGTGTGTGTGTGTTAAGTGTCTGAGGCCAGAATCGAACTCCAGTCCTCAGGACTCCGGGGCCAGAACTTTACTCACTGAGCCACCTAGCCGCCCTGATAATCAATCTTTTTTTTTTTAAATTTTCTGCTTTCCTTCTAATCTTGTCTATATTTGTCTTATTTGTACAAAATCTTTTAAATTCAATGTAATCAAAATTATCCATTTTATACCTTATTCTGCACTCTGTCTCTTGTTCAATCATAAATTGTTTGCCTATCCATAGGTCTGATAAGTAATATATTCCATATTCTTCCAATTTGCTTGTAATATCTCTCTTTATATCTAGGTCATGTCTCCATTTAGACGTTATCTTCATAAATGGTGAAAGATATTGGTCTATGCCCAATTTCTGCCATGCTATTTTCTAGTTTTCCCAACAAATTTTACCAAATGGTAAATTCTTATCCCCAAATCTTGTCTTTACACTAGTCAAATACAAGGTTACCATATTTATTTGCTATTGTAAATCATATTTTTATTCTTTTCCATTGATCTACATTTCTATTTCTTAGCCAGTACTAGATAATTTTGATAATTACTGCCTTATAATACACTTTAAGATATGATACTGCTAAAAACTTCTTCTTTTACTTTTTTCATTAGTTCCTTTGATATTCTTGACTTTTTTGTTCTTTCAAATGAATTTTGTTATTTTTTCTAATTTAGTAAAAAAAATGGTAATTTAATTAGAATATCATTGAATATATAAATTAATACAGGTAAAATTATTGTTTTTATTATATTGGCACTACCTATTCATGAACAATTAATAATAATAATAAGTAGCTTCCATCACAATCATATACCAGTAGCTTCACTGGGCAAAATGCTTAATCTTTTTGCCTTAGTTTCCTCTACTGAAAAATGAGGATAATAATAGCACCTACCTTGCATAGATATTGTGATGATCAAATTAGATCTTATCTGTAAAGTACCTATTCCTTGCACATAGTAGGCACTATATAAATGTGTTCATTTCTTTTCCCTTCTGGATCCTTTACTGACCCCCAGTCTCTTCATACTCTTTATTGTAATCTTCCTTTGTGGACATCTAATCTGAGAAGTATTCATTAAGTGCCTATTCAGTCCACAGTCAAACAGCATCTATTAAGTACTTACTGTATCTATGTCAGATACTAGGCTAAGTGCTAGGGATTCAGAAAAGGACAGAAAGAGTCTCCATCTTCAAGGAGCCCACATTATAATTTGGAGATAATATGCAAAGAACCCTGCATATACAACATACATACAGTGTAACTGGAAGTTAATATTGGAGAAAATGAATTGGTGGGAGTGTGGGGAGTGGGGAAAATTCTCTTACAAAAGTAAAATTTGATATGCCTTGAAGGAGGCAAGGAGGCAAATATTAGGAAGGAAAACATTCTGTGATAGCTAGTGAAAAAGCATGGTATTAGGAGTTGAGAGATGGAGGATCCTGTGTAGATAATAGTAAGATCAATTTGAATGGATCAAAGAGTATGTGGAGTGAAATAAAGTATAACAAAACTAGAAACATAAAGAAGGTTCAGGTTATGAAGGGCTTTAAAAGCCTAATGAAGAATTTTGTATTTGATTCTGCAGATAGTAAGGAGCTGTTGGAATGAACTGAATAGGGAGTAGGTGCCATCCCTGCCTCAGAAGACAGAAGAAAAATGAAAAAGAAAGAAAGAAAGAAGTCTCTTCCCTCAAGAACTTGAGTTCTATATTTTAAGCTTTCAATAAAGATGTAGGCTTACAGGCAAATAATCATATCACTGAATCACAGATTTTTAGACCTACAAAGGACCTCAAATGTTCAAAACCTATCTGAAGTATGGAGCACTGCTGAAGCAAGAATTACATCTGCAACACCTTAGCAAACGAATCTTTAGTCCTCGCATGAAGACATCCAATTATGGAGAACATATTCTCTCCTGAGGCAGCACTTTCTATTTTTGGACAGAGATAATTTTTAGTAATTTTTTTTAATAAGGCCAAATATATGTCCCCTTGTAATTTCCACAGAATTGTTCTATTTTTGCCCTCTGGGAATATGCAGAATAATTCTAGTTTTTATAAAAGGAGATTAATGCAATTTTTCAAACTGGTACACAAAAATGTATTTATTTGTGAAAACAGAGAGAACCAAAAATTATGGGTATTAGGAAAGGATTCAGTGAAGAATGTGGTACCTGAACTGAGCCTTAAGGAAACTGAAGACAGAATTTGTCTTGAAGAGAACATGCAGGGGGCGCATTCCAGGCTTGGGTATATTTGTATAAATGCATGTAGGTGTGAAATGAAGGAATAAATTCAGGGAACAGATAGTAGGCCAGGTTACCTAAAATAAAGTATGTGAGGGGGGAATGATGTCAGGTAAAGCAACATGGAACTGGATTGTTGAAGTCCTCATATACCAAACTGAGAATTTTGTCATTTATTCTATTAAAAAAAAAAGCTTTTGAATAGGGGGGTGACATTCTTAGATCGATACCTAGGGAGATAATTTTAGGAACTAAGGGTAGATTAAGGAATGAGGAGACTGGATTCACTTGTTCAGTCATTTATTTGTGTCTAACTCTTTGTGACTCTGTGGACCATAGCACACCAATATTGTTCATGGGGTTTTCTTGACAAAGGTAATGGGACTGTTTGCAATTTCCTTCTCCAGTGGATTAAGTTAAATAGGGCTTGAGTTAGGAAGATATCATAATGGTGTAGAGAAATAGGATGATTATCTTGAAGAGGGACATAGTCAAGTGAAAAGTGTTTTTTAAAGGATGGGGAGACCTGGGCATGTTTTTCTACAGAATTTCATTACAGTTTTACATTTTGCAAAGAACTTTATCTGGATTATTTCATTCTGTTCTCATAATACTAAGAGTAGTGCCGGCAATAATATTCAATAAACATTCATTTAGTGCCTGTTATGGAAATTGTTCTAAGTACAGGAAATACAAATACAAAAAAAAAAGAAAAAGATAGACTTTGCTCTCAAGGAGCTTATAATCTAATGAAGGAAAACAATACAGAAGACGAAGCTGAAAAGTAAGGGCTGAGGCAAAGAGAAAACACTTGGCATGAAGGCGTGACTAAGAAGTCCAAAAGAGTATATCCAGGTGGGAAAGGGAGAAATAACTGTTTGGGTGTCATCTTTAAACAAAGGTTTGGGAAGAAACTCTCCACTCCACCCTTCATTCAGAGGGGTCCTTGGAGCAAAGGATACTGATGAGTTGTGGATGCCAATGTCAGTGCAGGTATTATTATTATTCCCATATTACAGGTGCAGAGAGTAGCTTACTGGGATGAAATTACTTATAAAAACTGTTAAATAATTAAATTAGTATGAGGATCCAGTTCAGGTCTTCTGAATGCAAAATCAGTGCTTTTCCTCCTATACCACAAATACTTCCTTGTACAGTTGACATCATTGTACAGTTGATCTGTTGAATACAAATGATTTCCTCCATTGAAATCATTTATTGTATCCTAACTCCATTATCAAACACTTGCCTTTCCTCCCAAATTTCTGGTGTCTGTAAATTTGATAAGCTAGATGTCCTTGTTTTCATCTAAGTCACTGATTAAAAAAAAAGAATTGAAAAACTCAACAGGCAGATCCTTCCATGACTACTTTCCTCCAGAAAACTCTCTTTATTCTTTATTGGCATTAACCAGCTAAAAAGCTACCTAGCAGTAATATTATGTTAATTATATCATATATATTGTTATATATTACATTATTAATCATCATAATATCTCTATCTCTGGTCCATAATGGTGACCTGTTAGATCTTGTTAAATGTCTTGCTGAAATCTAGGTATATCCCCAAGTATATGGCATTTCTTTCATCTAATAACCCTCTCAAATAAGGAAAGGGCTTTTTTTTGTCACTTGATCTTAATGACCCCAAGTTCCTAGTTACCATTGCTGATTGTGCTTCAGTTGAACAATAACTCTTGCTATGACAAATATGTTTGACATCCAGCCAGTAGATTGATACAGAGCGAGTGATTACTCCCTCCCTCTGGTTGCCCTGGGATCTCTATGTACCTAGGGGATCCTGAGGTCTATGACCCCTTAAGTAAAATGTGCCAGTTCAATGTAGAAAAGATAGTTTCTTAGAGGATTGCCTTGGATGAACTGGATAAAGTACACTTACTCACTAGGGCCAGAAACTGTGAAAACTGTGAAAAAAAACTTAGAAGATGAGCTTTGTGGTAGAAATATTATTTACTCTCCATTTTGAAAATTGACAGGTTGTATTAACAGACAGAGCAGCTAGGTAATAAAGTGTATAAAGTGCTGGGTCTGGAGTCAGAAAGACATCTTTGTGACTTCAAATCCTACCTCAGACATTTACTGGCTGTGTGACTTGGATAAGCCACTTCATCTTTATTTGTCTTGGTTTTCCCATCTGTAAAATGAGCTGAAGAAGGACATGGCAAACCACTCCAAGAATACCCCAAATAGGGTCATGAAGAATCAGACTTGGCTGAAATGACTGAACAATTAGTAGATAACTTCTCTTTGGAATTATCCAGATCACTTAACTGCCCTTAAAATTGTTTTCCGCATTTTAAGTGTGTAAATTTAAGTCATTATGAAAATAAAGTGTAGCACTCAGGCTCAGGAGCTAAAGTTTTCTCAGTCTGATGGCAGTGGTGGTATGAACAGAGTGTTGGATAGAAATTACTCCACTGACAAATACTGGCTCTATGACCATGAGCAAAGCACTGAGTCTCAGTTTCCTCATCTTTAAAGTAAAGATAATGATATTTATAACTGCTGTTGCCCAGGCTGATAGGAAAAAATGGATGTAAAGTAAAGGACTTAATAAATTTTTAAAATGCTTTATGTTGTTATCGTTATTTATGCTTTTTGTATGATTTCATGATGGTTTTCATTTGGACTTCCAATGGATGCTCCTGTTCCACTGCCAATGTTCCAAGAAAGATATAGAAAGGGGGTGAGCAGGAACTTGGAAGAAGTAAAGAGACTGAGGTTTCTATTAAATGTGGATAGTAGAGAAGCCAAATTTTGGAAGTAGTAGTATTCTAAAGAAACTGGTGACTTTTAGAAAATTTCTTATGTGACTATGTTATAGGAATGTAATTTTTAAGATCTTCCCTGCCCCTAGGCTTAAGTGCACCTGAAGTCTGTGGTGGGAGGCTTCTTTCTCAGGAGATATTTTTTGATTGGGCCAAGAGGGTTGTTAGGAGAAGGCTATATAAACCCTGATGTGAGACTTTGTTTTGGGGCTCACTTTGAGAAGTATTATGTGATTTGACCAGATGAGACCCTGAGCAGCCGTTGAGAACACCCCAGCTTTGAAAACCCAGATGTTGATGCTTCCCTCTCTGGTAACTGAGATTTGGTATGGATGTAATGGTTGGACAGTTTGGAGGCCTGTCTGCTTGATATGTTTTTGTTTTCTTGTAACTTCTGTCTGTATACTCTGAAGTTCAGGGTGCTGACTTTCCCCTGAATAAGGTAAATAGTATGTTTGATTGATTAAAGTAAGCTTGGTAACCCATTTTGAGTTGCTTCCCTTTAGAAAAGCAGATCTAAGAACCTGTGTTGGCAGCTACTGTGGGGATGCTGGGGTGCTTTCTGCTACAGGCTATCATGTCTGAACAACATCTATAGGTCAATAAAATTTAAGTGAAAAGACTGAACACCACCACTGTAGTGGCCAAGCAAAGCCTGCTCTGGGATGTGATACACTTCAATAAGGATTCCTAAGGGCAAGGTTAGAGGCTGTATTTCTATCATATGGGTTACCATTGCTGATTGTGCTTCCCTTGAACAATACCTCTTGCTATGACAAATATGTTTGATGCTTTGTTTGAAAGGTTCAGAATGTGGATGTCACGGCATTTGGATGATTTGATCATATGATGGGGGTGGGTGGGTGGATGAGAAAAGCCTTTAACTCAGCATCACACTTCATTTGAACAGTGGTGAGATTTCATTAGACTGAAAGAGCTCCCTCAACATGCCTATGAATTTATCACTTTGTGCATGAAATAGGGGTGCCAACGGAAAAGCATGAAAATACAAAAAAGAGCACTTCAAAGTGATTGTGCTGATGGGTTTCTATCCCCAGACTGATTTTTTATGGGCATAGTATTCACTGAATTACTTTATCCACAATTCCAGTGAGAGTGCTTGTCAAGGACTGAGCCAATCAGTGTCTGCCCTTTTGCATAAATTAGGTTTTATTTTTAATGCTTTGCAAATGAGTTGCTGCACTATCTACTGAGCAGGTTCTATTTGGTAACTCTCATAGATTAATCAGGGATGGAGGTGGGAGAAAGAGGAACTTCAGTCTTCCCTTTGACCTCATCCCACACTTCTTGTCCCATCAACCATGATAATTCTGAGTATTATCATTTACCACTCTGGATGGTACTGGACTGAGTAGAATGAGAGACAGTGTGGTAAAATGAAAAGAACTGAACTCGAAGGGATAGCTCTGAAAGTACCATTCTCTGTGTGTATATACATATCTCTTGTTCTTGTTTTGGGGACTGGAAAAAATCCCTATCTTGACAAGGCTGGAAATGCAGTGGTCACTGGCTGAGTCCTGCTACTGATTGGCATTAAAACTTTGATCTGGTGCATTTGCCCCTCCTTAAGCAGCTTTGTGGTCCCCTGCTCCTAGGACTGTACTATATTGCTCCCAGACTTCATGCAGATACCTTACTGACCTTTGCTGTATTGTACCTCAGAACTCTCAAGCTTAATAGATCTAACAATCTTAGCTTCCCTAGTAGAGGGGAGGACATGTGTGTGTGTCACCATGCCTGGTTCAGAACACACTTAGAATCCCAGTTCTTCCACTTATTCCATTTTGACTTTGAGAGTAATATTTAAATTTTCTGGAGCTCAGTTCCTCCCTCATCTTTAAAATAAGGGGAATACATTTTTGTCTTCATTCATTTTTCAGGCATGTCTGACTCTTTATGACCCCATGTGGGGTTTTCTTGGCAAGGGTTACTGGGATGCTTTGTCACCTCCTTCTGCAGCTCACTTTACAGATGAGGAAACTGAACCAAAAAAAACATTAACTGGCCAGGGTCAGACATGTAGTTAAGTGTCTGAGGCTGAATTTGAACTCAGGTCCCACTGTACCACCTACAAATTTCCTTCCAGTTTAGATGTGTGATTCTTTGATCCTTTGAGTAGAAGAAGAAAAAGAAGCTAGAATGGTGCTCTGGGACAACTGATATATACTCATATGTATAGAAGGAAATCCAAGCAAAGGCAAATGAAAGCTCTAACATTTATACACACATATACATGTGTATGAATATGTACATACACACATATATGTACATATAATGTATATATATTTTTATATACCATTTTTACAAACCTTTCATCTAGATATCCTGATCTCTAGACATAGAATCATATATTTAGAGATGGAAAAGACATTATAAATTATATGGGCCAGGAGTCCATAACATTTTGTGTGTGTGTGTGTGTCTGTGTGTGTTCTGGACCCCTTTAGCAGCCTGGACTCCTTTTCAAAATGATTTTTTTTTGTATTTATTTATTTTTTCTCTCTTTTTTATTTTTTAGTTTACATCATTCATTTCCACAAGATTTTGAGTTACAAATTTTCTTCCCAATTTTCCCTACACACCACCCCAAAACAGCATTCCCACTGATTATCCCCTCCCCCACTTTTCTGTCTCCCATATCTTTCCGCATTCCCCCTTCAAATTAACAGTAGGTCACGGTGGATCTCTGTGCCCCATTGCCTGTATATCTCATTTCCTAGTTACATGTAAAATAATAAAGATAATAATATGTATATATATATATATATATGTTTAAACATTTTATTTTAAAACTTTGGATTCCAGATTCTTTCCCTTCCTCACTTGTCACCCACTCTCACTGGGAAGATAAGCAGATCAATATAGGTTCTACATGTGTAGCCATGCAAAACATTTCCATAGTGGATATATTATGAAAGAATGACTATATTTCCCTCCATCCTATCCTACTCCCCACTTGTTCTCTTCTCTACTTTGATCCTGTCCCTTTTAAAAAAATGGGTGCTTCCAACTTCCCTGCCCTCCAGCCTGCCCTCTCTTCCATTATCCCCCCTTACTTCCCCTTCCCCTCTACTCTCCTGTAGGGTGAGATACCCTATTTAGTTTCTATGTCATTCCCTCCTTAAGCCAAATTCAATGAGAATAAGCTTGACTCATTCCCTTTTGCCTTCCTGTTCTTCCCCACCATTGTAACAATTTTCTCTTGGCTCTTCTATATGAGATAATTTACCCCATTGTGTCTCTCCCTATCTCCTCTCATTATATTCCTCTCTCACCTATACACACACACACACACACACACACATATACATATATATACACACACTAACATATGTATTCATAACACCCATATACCCTCCTATATAGACATATATGTATACATATATACATATATGTATATATATATACACACACACACATTTCTATTGCCTTCAACTGTTCTCATTCATAAGTTACAATTATTGTTTTTCCATGTAGGAATATAAGTAGTTCAACTCTTCTAAGTTCCTTATGATTTCTTTTCCCTGTTTACCTTCTCAGACTTCTCTTGCTGCTTGTATCTGAATGTTAAATTTTCAATTTAACTCTGGTTTTTTCATCAAAAATGTTTGAAAGTCCCCTATTCCACTGAAAGACCATATTTTTCCCTGAAACATGACACTCAATTTAACTGGGTAGGTGATTCTTCATTTTAATCCCAGCTCCTTGGACCTCCAAAATATAATATTCCAAGCCCTTCAATCCCTCAATGTAGAAGCTACCAGGTCCTGAGTTATCCTGATTGTGTTTCCACAATATTGAAATTGTTTTTTTTCCTGGCTTCTTGTAATATTTTCTCCTTGATATGGGAACTCTGAAACATGGATATAATATTCCTGGGAGTTTTCTTTTTGGGATCTTTTTTCAGGAGGTGATTGCTGGATTCTTTCAACCTCTATTTTGCCCTCTGGTTCTAAAACATCAAGGCAATCTTCCTTGAAAATTTTTTGAAGGATGATTTCTAGGTTCTTTTTCTGATCATGGCTTTCAGGTAGTCCAATGATTTTTAAATTATCTCTCCTGGATCTATTTTCCAAGCCAGTGGTTTTTCCAATGAGATATTTCACATTGCCTTCTATTTTTTTTCATTTGTTTGGGTCTGTTTAATAGTATCTTGATTTTTCATAAAGTCACTAGCTTCCATTTGCTCCAATCTAATTCTGAAGGAATGATTCTCTTCAGTGAGCATTTCAGATTCCTTTTCATTTGGCAAATTCGGCTTTTTGAGCCTCTTTTGCCATCTGAGTTAGTCTATTTTTTAAGGTGTTATTTTCTTCAGCCAGGTTGATGACTCTCATTTCATAATTTTCTTGCATTGTTCTCATTTCTCTTCCCAATTTTTCCTCCACTTCTCTTATTTGATTTTCAAAATCCTTTTTAAGCTCCTCTATGGCCTGTACCCAGTTCATATTTTTCTTGGAAGCTTTTGGTATAGGAGTTCTGATTTTGCTGTCTTTCTATTCCATGCTTTGATCCTTTTTTCCCCCAAATAGGATTTGCTCTGTTTGCTTTGTTTCCTTTGCTTACTCAAATTGCCACTCAATTACTTGACTTTTGAGCTTTTTGCCACAGTAGAACTCTGCTACCAGAAATGGCAGCTTTATCCCAAACACTGGGGTTTTCTTAGCTGCTGGAGGTATTAGTTGGGTGCCCTCTCTGAAGCCTCCACAACTTCTGGCAAGCTGGTCACACACCCCAGAACCTGCATTCCTATACTGTAATACAGATCTAAGCAGGTTAAAGCAAGAGCGATTATCCCTCAGACTAGTTGCTTGGTCCCCCTACAATCTGCAGGCCAGGAGCTCTTAAGCTGCCATGTGGCTGAGGCTGCACTGCCACTGCACCGCAGCCACCTCTCACCCTGGGGCAAAGGCCAGATCATACTCCTAATTCCCAGGTCCCCAAATCCACACTGCACTGACCTCTCACTTTGTCCTTGGCATCTATGGGTTGATAATTCTGGAAACTTCCACAACTGCTGGTGATCTGAAGCTCCTTCAGCTGGTGGCTTGTCACACCCCCTGGGGCTAAGACCTCTGGCTCAAATAGGGCTTGGGTGGATTCCCAGAGTGCTTCCCTGGCTCCTTCCTGCCAACCTGCCAGGCTGATCTCAGCGGGAGGTTAGCTTCTCTGTGTCACTTTGTGGGTTCTGTATCTCCAAAGTTTGTTCAGAGTCACCTTTTACATGAATTGGAGGTGGGAGCCGGAGTCCCTCAGAAGACCTGATTCTACTCTGCCATACTGACTCCCCAAAATAAAAATTTTAAATGTATAAAACAAAATATATAGGATTGCAAAGGAATGTGATTATATTGCATTCAAGTTATTAATATATTAAAAATAAGTTTATGCAACTCAACTTAAGAACTTTTTGTATAGTCCAACACTTTCATTTTACAAATCAAGGTCCCACAAGCAATAAATGGTAGAGCCAAGATTCAGCCCTGGGTATTCCATTTATCTAGTTTCATTTTCTTTTACCCACTATCCCATGATGAACCTGAGTTAAGAAAAAGTTAAATTATGTTCACTATACTCTGTTTTAAAAACAGGGAAATATAGAATGTTGAACAGAAATTTTTTTCTACCATGTTGGTTAAGTACTATTTTAATTATCAATGTTTTAGTTATGTTGAATACTCTCTTAAAAGAAGTTGGTACAATATTGAACAGTATAATTATCTTTCTTTCCCCTTATACTCTATTCTCTTTTGCCTTTATATTAATGTAATATTTTTCCCAATAGTAGAGAACTAAATAAATCTTATTTTTACCTCCTTTCCATAGTCTTTATTTCATATGTGCTCAATATTGGGAATGGGGGAAAGAGAGATAGACTGACAGATAGATATATAGAAAGACTTGATTCTCTACGAGATAGCATAGTCCATGTGTCCACCTTCTTATGCCATTTTAATGGTTGGTTAGGAGCGGTTTCTTTCTATCCTGGGAATAATAGCAATGTATATATTCATACCACAGTCAATCAATGTGCAAGAATAATCTAGTGTAAACTCCAACTTACTGATCCTGATTGTTCCAGCATGTAGGGGATTTTCTGAGAGTGAATTAACTAGTTTCAGAAGCTTCATTAACCTCACTGGGCCACTAGGTTAACATTTAGTAGACTCAAACTGTATTTTCCTAATTCTATTCTAGAGACCCAAGAGATTTAACGGAACTTGAGGGAATACCTTACTTACTATCAGGGAATAGCTTATGTACAGGGAGAGATTGAACGAGTATGTTCCATTTAATTTTTTCTATATATATATATATATATATATATATATATATATATATTTCTACACATATACACACACAATTACATGTATATGTATGTGTATGTATATATATTCTATACTCAAAGCACCATACTTGAAGATAGATATATCTATATAGGTCTCTCTCTGTATATATACACACATATGTATGTGCACTTACACACATATACATATGTGTAGGTACATATATATATGTATACATATACCTATACATATACATATATACACACATACTTACATATCTCCAAGTATGGTGCTTTGAGTTGCTGTACCCTCTGAGTAGCTCATTATAGTTTGGAAATACATGACTATAATATATTATTCTTTATTAAGCAGTTAAATATTGTGATCCAAGGCTCTGAGCACTGATTGGTGAGACAACTATTCCATGTACTATGTTGCTTTTTTTTAATATCCAAAATATACTCTTAATTAAAAGATTACTACAAAAACAAGCCTACTCTGCCTAAAAGTTCCACTAAATGAGATACCAATTTAAAGCAAGGGGAGGAGTCAAAAATTTCTTCTCTGTTTTATTGTTAACATGATTTTGCATAGACCCTATTTCTGTTCCCTTCTGAGCCAGGAATATTCAGTGTGATAACCATATCAGGACTCTGAAGTTGAAATAATCCCTAAAATCATTAGTTGCTGTCATGATAGATAGATTCAAATTATTTGTGTTCTAAAAGGTTAAGAAGCTTCCTTATTTCTGTGTTTATTTTGTGGTTGACCTGTCTAAGAATCTAGTCTTTAGGTACTTAGCTTATAAACTTAGCTAATATGCGTACTGGAACTATATTCTGCTAACTACACTAGGCTGAAAAACAAAGTTATTTGTGCTTATCCCTGCTAGGTCTCATCTTTCAAACTCAATTTTTGCCAATATAATAGAGAAAAAAAATGGAGATATTAATCTCTCATTTTCTCCCTCTCAAAATGTTGAAAAGAACATGAGGTCTCTTTCCCTGGAGATATGCCTGGGAGAGTTACCTGGGATTTTTGTTCTTCAAGACTCCCCTGCTCTTCCCATGACTGTTTTCATATAAATTACCTTGTTTCTCTTTATTGAAGCAGTATTCTCAACAGTTAACATTACATCTGCTGCACAGTAGATAGAGTGCTGGGCTTGGAATTAGGAAGACTCATCTTAATGAGTTCAAATCCAACCTTAGACACTTACTCATTGTGTGTCCCTGGGCAAGTCATTTAATCATGTTTGCTTCAATTTCTTCCCTCATCTGTAAAATGAGCTGGAGAAGGAAATGACAAACCACTCCACTTTGGAAGAAAATGCCAAATGTGGTCATGAAGAGTTGGGGGCACAACTGGAATGACTAAACAACAATCTTCTGCTGCCCTCTGATACAAGAGGTTTTAGATTTTTATTTCTCAAACTCCTTTACACATTTTAGGACATGTAGAATGTGTTAAAACATAATCACCATTCAGTGAAGCATATCATTTATACAAGAGGTAGTTGGATATCACAGTGCAAAGAATGCTTGACTTAGAGTCAAGAAGGCCTGGGTCTAAGCTCAGACACTTAACTAGCTACATGTAACCTTGAGGAAGTCATTTAACCTCTACTTTCCTCAGTTTCTTCATCAGTAAATTGATAATGTTAGCACTACCTGGCAGAATTGCTATAAGGATCAAATTAGATCATATTTGTAAAGAGTTTCACAAACCTTAAAATAATATATAAATCCTAGTATATAGTTTTATTTGTTTTTATTTTTGTTTTTTTCCTACATAGAAAATACAGCTTAAGCCTCTACTACTTCACTGGATCCATTTCCTATCAGACATCTCTCCAGTTACAGGTCACAACTGATCCACACCTTCTCATCCTGGGAGATACTCATGTTTTCCCAGCACACTGAAGCCCTTTCTTTAAGTCTCTTTACCCTTCACAAGTGCCATTGAATCACTTAGACAGTCTATATGTACTAGTCACTGGAAGGTATTTGGAGGTTGCTTCCTCAAATGTCAAGCCCCTGTGGTGGAATTAAGTTACTTGAGTTAACATTTCATATCTGAATCTAAAGTAACTCTAACAGCACAAAAAAAGAAATATTTCTCCAAATAATAAAATATGAAATCTGCTATCTGTACCTAGCTCACAAACCCCAACCCTCCGACTATATCTCGATTTCCCCTTCTCAGTTCATTCCCCTCTGCATTCATGTTGTTCAAGACTTTTCTGAATCTTTTCTCTTCCACCTTTGCTGGCCCCATTTATGCTGTTCTCATGATGCCACACCTTGTGGTAGGCCCTGGCCGTGGCTTCTTCACCACTCTGTGTGCTCTAGGTACTGACTGCTCCCATCTCTGAAAGCAGCACTGGACATTCCTGTCTCTGGAACTTTGGACTCTTACCTTGGGAGAGCAGACTCTGATAAATGATCTTTACCTTTATCTTTCCTGACATTAGATCTCTATAGTTCTTCTTTGTCCTTTGTATACCATGCCACTGTACACATAATTCACTCTTTTTAGCTCCCCTTTATGCATTATTTTTCTCCATTAGGATGTCCCTTTAAGCAGAGACTATGTTGCTTACTTAGATTTATCTCACCATTCTCCTCTCTCTCTCTCTCTCTCTCTCTCTCTCTCTCTCTCTCTCTCTCTC
>NW_027185655.1:85043798-85104765 GCF_028583685.1 Petaurus breviceps papuanus | reverse complement strand
TCTCTCTCTCTCTCTCTCTCTCTCTCTCTCTCTCTCTCTCTCTCTCTGTTGCTCTTTCTCACTTTCATTAATCTCTCACCTATCTCTTTATACCTCATGGAACCCCCAGGAAGGTAAGGTAATTGAATAGAGAAGGAAGTGAACAGCTGATGACAAAGGATACAGATAATTCATTTCTGCCATATCACATGGTACAAACAGGGCAGGGCAATTCTTGTGCTCTTTCTCTCCTAGAAAGGATTGGGGCAGTCTCTCTTTCAGTGGAATCTATGTTCCTTTCATATCCTTACAGTGACAAGGCATGTTGAATTGAGTCCCCGTGGGAAATTTATGGGGAAGTAGGGGCTATAAAATAGGATATACAGTAGGATGGGCAGGCACAGTTAGGGGTAGAATCATATATCCATCTGAGTATTGGGCAGGGTTTTATAATTGCACAGATTGTACATTACTTTATAACGTTTTTGTGCTTTTTTTCTTCTTCCCCTATTGATAGAATGCCCACTATTTGCAATGTATATAAGTGGGGTGAAAGAATTTTGCCTCAGAAATGTCTGTTCTGGGACAGGCTAAGCCTAGGCCAATTGATCATCACCAATCAATTCCTTATCATGACAGCAATCTCTTGGCTACAACCTTTCTAAAATGGTTTTTCCAGTATAAAATATTTTTTTTCAAGAACCACATCAGTAGTCATATATTCCAGAAATACAGTGGATTTTTTTGGTAAGTATATGGTGAAAATAAATTGCATAAAGAATTATATAGTGGGGCGGCCAGGTAGCACAGTGAGTAAGAACACCGGCTCCAGTGTCAGGATGACCTGGGGATCAAATCCGGGCTCAGATACTTAGCACCACATCCAGAAATAACTAGCCGTGTAACCTTGAGTAAATTACTTAACCCCAATTGCTTAAAAAAAAAAAAAAAGAATTATATAGTTCACAAAGCTAGTTCTCATTTTCCATACTTAATAGATAATATTAAAAGATTGTGTTACATAGTGGTTAGAGGACTGACCTTGGAGTCTAAAAGATTTGAATTTGCATATGTATCAGCAAGCACCCTAGCATACCCAGGATGGCTGCTAGCACAGGTTCTATGATCTGCTTTTCTAAAGGAAAGCAACTCAAAAAGGGTTAACAATCTTAGTTTAATCAAACATATATCATTTACCTAGTTCAGAGAAAAAGTTAGCACCCTGAACTTCAGACATTACAAACAGAAGTTATAAGCAGACAAAAATAAAGACAGAAGAAGTAAAACAATTCAGTCATACAGGGCTTCTAGCTATCTGACAATCACATACATACAGTTAGTCACCAGAGAGAGAAGCACCAACAACTGGATTTTCAAAGCGGGGGGTGGGGGCACCCTCAATGGCTGCCCAGAGTCTCATCTGGCCAAAGCACACAACTCGTCCCAAAGCAAGCCCCAAAGCAAAACTTCATCTCAGGTATATATAGCCTTCTCCAGGGTCAGAGAACATCATGTCCCCACTTGACTACAAAGTAACAAAAGTTGTGCCTTCCTGAAAAACAACCCTCCCTCAAAGCAAGCTTCTCCTGTAGGCTCTCCTCCACCGTTCAGCAAACTCTTCCCACCATAGGCTCCATATGACCACATCCAGCTTATTAGGGGGAAAAGTTTATTTTCAAATCAGGAAACGTCCTCAAGTTCAATTTAGGCTTATTAGGGGGCAGGGAAGATTATCAAATTCCCATTACCATTATAGCATATTACCTCTAACACATACTTACTGTGAGACCATTTAGCTCTTCATATCCCAGCATCTCTCTAAGTCCATAACTTATAGAAGACTTGCTAATTTGCATTGGTGGAGAGAATGATCACCCTGGGAATCCCCACATGCTGATAAAAACCATAGGCCTAGACTCTGGAAATAATAATTTATATGTCTCTTAGGGATTGAGTTCTTGCCATTTTTAGTAAATGTCCAGAATTACTTGGAAATTGCAAAGATGCATAGGTCTCCTACGATAATCTTATAAATTCTGCTACCCAGACTAATGCTCAAGGCAGTAGTAAGAGGGAAGCTATAAGAGACGACGACCTCATAAAGTTCTCTTGGTTGTCTGAGATGAAAATATCCCATAATGACTATTTGCAGCACACTTTATTATTCAATATTAAATTGCAATAAACAAAAGCTGGTAATTTATTAATTTTTCCTTCATTTATGCTTCCCCACTATTGGCAACATCTCCAGGCTCTAGAGAAAAAAAATAGGATGGTTTTGTTATAAAAATAGAGACTAAATGAAATCATCAAAATCCATAATTATTTCTGGCACCTCATTTTATCAAGGATAAATACTATCCTTGTGGAAAAGGTGGAAAATGAGCCCCATTTTGTAACTAGCTAGTTCCACTAAGATAAAAATCATTTAAGAATATACAGGTGATTTTTATAGAAATATAGTAAAGGTTTACAGAGGATATAACTCCATCCCTGATATTTGTGACACAAAGTATGCTAAACTCTTGAGTGTAAATGCATAATCGTTTCTAGGAAGCCACACGTGGCATTTCTGAATGTCATGATTATTATTGATTCTCAGGTTTATGAAGAATATCTGTAATCAGCACAGTAGGTTGGCTGTATAATTAGGTGAGTCCTGTGAGACTTCCAACTCGTAAGCATATGTGAACCAATCAACCAGATGACATCAAAAACAATTAAAGATACTATCTTTAAAAATAAATGCCACGAGAGAGAAAGCAAGACATTAGTGAGATGCTTATCTGATAATTAAAACCAGGAGTTGAATGAACAGGAATAAAGGGAAGACACTAAAGAAATTGGAAAAGACTCAGAAAAGAAGCTTAAAGTGAGATACAAAATGAATGTTATATATTAATAAGTCTAGGAGCCCTGGACTTCATGACAAAGCTTTGCTCTATGTGCACTATGAATTTCCATTCATAACCACCACTCCCATTATTATCATTATTACCAACATCAGTCTTTTTCTATAATTCCTTACCTTTCTAGTCCTATTGCCACACTCCCACTCACTGTTCAATTACAACGGTCTTCTAGTTGGTCTTCCCACCTCTACTTTCTTACTGCTGCTTGGTGGAAACACCATCAAGATTAATCAGACTCCTCTTCTTTATTCATTGACAGGCTCATATCACTCCTTTTCCAAAAACTCCAATGGCTTCCTATTAGTTATCACTTAAAATAATAATACCCTTTCCTGACCTTTGATCCCTTCTGCAATCTGGCAACTTTCCAGGCTTGTCTCATACTTCTCCTTACCACGTGCTTCACCCTCTGGCCAAACTGAGTGGTCCCTTGAACCTTTCCCTTTACACTTTTTCCTCAAAACCATTTGACTCACAGTCTTCTGTAGGTTTACAATATTTCCCCTGCCCCTCTTTGCCTGTTAATAAAACCTATTCTTTGGACCCAAACTCTAATGTCATTATCAGAATGATTCAGAAATAACCTTCTGCCTCCTGAGTTTCACCCAGAACTCTGGCTTTCAATTCCCTAATGGATTTATCACTTATTGTTTGGCATGCACCATCTTGATTTGTCCTAATATTCCTCTATTAGACTGTAAGTTCTGTGAATACAGGGGCTGTGTATCACAAAACATTGATCTCCTCCCAGCTCCTAGAACAGTTCTCTCTCTACTTTAGACACTTTAAAAAAGATTGTGGAATGAAACTGAATGCCTATTGAATGTAAGATAGTAGATCATGTGTTTGGGGGAAATATGAAGGCATTTAAGTCCATAAAGATTTTACAATCTTGTTGAAGACTTTGAGAGAATCTGAACCCAAATTCTGGCCACAAGCTTACAAAGCAATTAATATTAAAGTTAAAAATTTATATGATAGATTGGAATAGCTGACCTCTATGCTTCTTTCCAACTTTAAACCTATGAACTTATAATAAAAGGTTGACAATGTGGCAGGAGCTGTGCACTTTGTATGGAATACCGTGTTTCTACAATCATCTAGACTTCACTACCAAAATGTATACCCATTCACCCAAAAGAACTAGCAACAAATGAACAAGATTTTAAAGTTGGAAGGGACCCTCAAGGTCATCTAGGTCAGTTCCCTAATTTTATGGTTCAGACAGTTTAGGTGATTTATCTTAAATTCACATACATTGCAAATGGAAGAGCCCACATTGGAATTCATAGTTCTAATTCAAAATTCACAACAGATTCAACCATATTACTCTGGCTCTTTTAATAGTTGTTCTAATGGAGACTATGGATAGAGTGTCGGGCCTGGACTCAGGAAAACTACTTTCTTCCTGAGTTTAAATCTTAAGACACTTAGAAGCTGTATGAGCCTGTATAAATCATTTAACCCTGTTTGCCCCAGTTTCCTCATTTGTAAAATGATCTGCATTAGGAAATGGAAAGCCACTCCATAATCTTTGCCAAGAAAACCCTAAATGGGGTCACAAAGGAGTAGGACACAACTGAAAATGACTAAACAAAAATGGAGGCAATGACTTCTTTAGTGAGAATGTCACCCATTTAGATTGAGTTAAAGTCTGAAAAGAGAAGAAAACGGAAATTTAGATTTCTCATCATGTTGCCAAGATGAGTTATGGCAGCTACAGCTTATATTACAGTCAGCTCATGCTTTCACAAACCATAAAATAAATCTCTCTTCAGTAATGATGAGCACAGGTCTATGTGCACATAGGTGCTTAGTAAACACTAGGTTTTGGAGATGATACACAACAGATATAATATATGTATGAATGATGCTATGGTTGGTATCAGCAAGACAGATTGCTAAGAATTTAAGGTCAGCCACATGCTTCTGAATAGCTATTTTAAGTAAAAATGAAAAACCTCCAGAAATCAGCACTTGTATGAGTATCTCTATATTTCTGGCTTTGTGTATTCATGGATAAATTAGGCCCAAGGGCTCTTTATTAATGTAGTATGGCATATAATATTTACAGTGGCTTTGCTAGATACTGAGGCTTATATGATGTTTCTTCAGGGACATATTTTTGTCTTTATCTGAGTGGTTTGATGCCCAGTGGTTGACATTTCTCAAAACTAGTCTAATAAATACCTTAATGACTAATTTAAGGAATCAGTGCTTCCCAAAGTTATGGTTTCATTTGTGTCAAGGTGAACATAGAAACTTTTAATGAGCATACACTTCTCTCTTTCTGAATAGATACATCCCATCAACATAAGAAAAAAATGTAGATACATGAAATCAATCAGAAAAACAGGAAAAAAACATTTTATTGGAGAAGGGGAGTATGACATCATAACATACTAGAAACAGCAAAAGATGAAGCTTCAGAAGTCCTGAATCCTAATCCTTGCTCAGTCCCTTCCAAGATTAGAAAAGTTGAATTCTTTTGAATGTTGAACAACCTTGGCCAATCAACATAGACAATTAATTGTCCATGGATTCTGCTTAGACTTTGTGAACCACTGTCATGCTAGTCATAGGATCTATAATTTTAAAGATGAAAGGGACCTTAAAGGCCATCTAGTTCCCGTCGCTCATTTTACAAAGGAAAGACTTGAGGCTAAAGAAGTTCAGAAACTTGCCCAAGATCACACTAATAGTAAGTAATGGAAGTGGGGTCTGAATCCAGGTTCTCTGATCCCAGAGATGCTAAGATAGTTTGGGGAATTTGGAAGTAAGACACAAATTCTCTGTCTTCTGAATGCATGCTTGCTTGGGAATTGCCATTTCCTACCAGTCGTTTCTTTTTTCTCCTTGAGGCAAAAACAGAAACAAGAAATTGAGACAATTTTGATCCCTTTGACAGTCTTTTTTTTGGATGCATGCATATATTTAATAATGAAACAGTTCAACAGTAAAATAATAATAATAAAAAAGTGAAAAAAAATAAGATCTATGAGGCACTCAGTGAGTGACCTAAGCAGAAAGATACAGGGGGCTGGATTGGGAAGACATATGATGGGAAATGTGAGTAGAGCAATTTTTTTTTAGCATTATATGCTTTTGAAATATAGGACTGGCTAGAAAAGTGCATGCTGATTTGCTTGCCAAGCACCAGTCAGCCTTCCCATATAGGCTTGCATGGAATGGAAGTAAAGATCCTGGAAATGGCAGAGGGAAGACAAATGAACATGGATCTGAGGAAAGGAAAAAATGGAAATATGGAACCCAGGATTAGCTGTTGGAAGAGACTGGGATATAGTTCCTAAAAGGTGCTTCCAGAGCCTCAGAAAAGGCATACAATAAGGCTGTTCCATTTCTTTTAAGTCAGTCATATTTATAGTACATATTATGTGCAACACTAAGCACTGTGAGGGAACTGGAAAGGAAGGAGAAGCACAAAAGCAAAAGAAGACATGGTCCCTGCCCTCAAGAGGTTTACACTCTATGTGGGGAAGATAGGTCCTCCACATAAACAACTGATGATATATTTACAAAGAAACAAAAGTGCAAATTAACTTGTCTGCTTAACATAATACTGAGTTTATGAAGGCTGACAGGGCACTGAGTAGTAGACCAATTAGAATTTGATGGGGTTGACTTTGGGACATATGCTAGAAGTTATTCTTAAACTCAATAAGTTGAAGAACGTGGAGTAGCATGTGAGCAAGGAGGTAGGAACAAAAGTCATGTGTAACAAGCTGAGGAGAGCAAGAGATTTGGTCTTGACTAGATATGGTCTTTAAAAGAACAAGAATAAGGACTGTTTTCTCTAGGTCCTAACTAACAGAAAGAGACCATTGGTCCTGGACTGCCTCAAGAAGTTCATTTACTTCTTTAAAATTTGACCCTATGAGATAAAAATTAGCAATGGAAAGGGGTTGCTTACAGATGTAGAAAATTGTTCATTATCTCTAAATGCTCTAGCAAAAGGAACCATGTGTTCCCTACAAGGTCTCTGAAAAAGTAGCAAATGGACCCCCAAAGGGAGGAAATAAAAAGGCTTTTGAAATTCCCAAATTGGCAAATCTACACCAGATCCTTACTCTTTGACATGCTCACTCAGAAGATCTCTGACACTTGTTAACACTTCATAATGGGCAGCAGGGTTGTGCTAAAAAAAAAAAAAATCAGTGTTTGCTTATCTTTGAACTCCAGTGAGTCTCAGTCTTGCCCCTAACAATTTAGAAATTAAAATATAAGGATGAGAGTTGGGAGGGGAAAATGTTCACGTCCCTAAAGAGGAACTGGTCAGTTAAGGGCACAAATTCTTCCATAGTCAGGTGGAATGGCAGGATATCACACCTGGGGATGAGGTTTCCCCTGGCCAAAGTAGCCAGGATCTCTCCCCTCAAGTCTGGTGCATGAGGGTGTCTGTTCCAAGAAGGATTAGATACTCTGGTCAGAAATTCAGCAACAGCTAGAGCTGTCACCTGTGCCTTCATAATTCCTTTGATATGAGCTGGGTCCTGATGATGCTGAGGCTGGCTGCTGAGGCCCAATCTTGATGCCATTTGCCTCATTGCTGACATCAAATAAGCCCTGCTGGATCTTCCTATATATTTCTTTGGCTGTGTTAATGAAGGCCTCTTCAATATTAGAGGCAGTTTTGGCTGAGGTCTCCATGAAGATAAGCCCATGCTCCTGAACAAAGGTCTCTCCTTCTTCCCTTTTCACATTTCTTCTAGGCTCTAGATCACTCTTATTTCCAATTAACATGATAACCGTGTTGGAGCTGGAGTGCTGCTGAGCATCTTCTAGCCATGAAGTCAGGTGGTTGAAAGTCTCATGTCTTGTAATGTCGTACACCAGAACGGCTCAAGCTGCTCCCCTGTAGTAGGAACGGGTGATAGAATGGAACGATTCTTGCCCAGCCATATCCCAGATTTGCAGTTTGATTTGTTTGCCATCAATGTTGACCATAGGGGCCCCAAACTCCACACCTATTGTGAAGTCGTGGACAGGCTGGAACCGCTTGTCTGTAAATTGCAGAAGGAGACATGACTTGCCCACCTGTGTCCCGGATGATGATGTACTTGAAGAGATAAGCATAAGTCATGGTCCCTACAGCTGGTCCTCCCGACTTCTCTAGCCACCCAGACAGTCTTTATAATATAGTAGAATCTTCACAGTGTTTTAGTGGAGAGAATGCAGGGCCTGCAGTCAGGAAGACCTGAGTTCAAATTGCGATTCAGACACCTATTAGCTGTGTGACCCTGGACAAGTAATTTAATCCTTTTTGCCTCAGTTTTCTCATCTGAAAAATGAGCTGGAGAAGGAAATGGGGTCACAAAGAGTCAGACACATCTTAAATAACTTCACCAAAACAACCAAAGAATCATCTTAGAAGCCAGTAGTTTAATGTGATTGCTACCGAAGTTGGTTGTTTTTATATTGCTACTGAGGGATGAAAACAAATTTTATTTTTATTTTTTATGGAAGTGAGGGGGAGACTTGGTGAAAGGCTTATTTATCACAGCAGAGTTCTTCCTATGGAAATCCCTGATTCCCTTTTCTCACCTGCTCCAAGAAAAGCTGCTAAGTAGGTGGAGGACAGATGAGGGGTGTATATACACATTTGGCTACTGCAAAAAGAAGTGCATTTCATTAATTTAAAAATGTAAATGGAATTTTTGGAGTATTAGCAAAGTCTGTGGAGGTTCAGTGACAATGTTAGAGTCCCCAAAAGGTGTGTGTGTGTGTGTGTGTTTTCTTTTGTCCAAGGGCATTGAGGTTTTGTGTGGGGGGGGGGGGTTTGCTGTTTTGGGGGGGGCGGGGGCTGGTTTTCAAGAACATTATTGGTTGGGTATGATATCAATCAGAGTATAACTCAGTGAAAAAGATAATTATTGCTGGCTAAATATTTGAGACCTGGGGCAGCTAGGTGGTGCAGTGAATAGAGCACCAGCCCTGGGGTCAGAAGGACCTGAGTTCAAGTCTGACCTCAGACACTTACCACTTACTAGCCATGTGACCTTAGGTCACTTAACCCTGATTGCCCTGCCTTTCCACCTACAAAGAACACACACAACAAAAAAAGATTTGAGACCTGGACCTGCCTAGTAATATCTCTGGCATTAACCCTGGACTGATGTAATAATAATGCAATATTCACAGCACCCACAGTGGTTATGAATATGCTGGTATAGTTGTGAATCCCAAAATATAACCGGCTCTCCACATATAGGATAGAACCAAAGCATTTATTCAAATACCAGAAAAACAAGTCCCAGAACCAGAAAGTCAAACTCATTACAGTAACCACGAAATTGGCACATATGGTTAATGCAGTGAACACCCACATTTCCAAGCTTTCACAACAGAATGGGTTCCCTCAAGCAGGGATCCTCCTCTCTCACTCATGGTAGCTCTTCAACCTGGTTCTCGGAAGCTCTCATCAGAAATTCCCAAAAGAAAAGTCTCAGCAGAATTTCCTAGAAGAAAAGTCTCAGCAGAAGCTCTGTTCTCAAAATCCAAATCACTTTCTCCAGCCTCCATACAGTTTGCTCCAAGAAGTTCTTCAAGAAGTTCGGGACTATCCAGATTGTGCTCTTCCTTATATACTCCTCCTTTCCTTTAGTTCCTCCCTTCCACCCCTTCCTGTTACATCAGCAATAGGGGTTCATACCTTCTGTTTCTTTAACAGAGGTTTGACATCATTAACTTGAAACTAAGTACTAAGTACCTGTTTACTTGCCAATCAAGGGCATGGAAGATCTTCAAATCCCATTAACATTACACAAAGCATGGGCAGATCACTCACACATTCTGGACCTTGTCTTCTCTCTCTACTGAAAGGATCCAACTACAAGATCCCAAAGGGCTAGTCAAGGTCTCACATTCTATGGTTCCACATCCCAGAGTCCCAAGAAAATAAATTAATGGAATTTATTGCCTCAATTCAAATTATTATTTGAATTAATTCAAGAATGTCATTAATGTAGCATATACTTTTTAATTCTCATTTATATGTCTATAATTTGAATTTTTTGTTGCCACCTGCTAATCATGTGGAAAGTTAATTTGTATGAAGAGCACTTAGTAGAGTGGCTTGCATATTTATTGTTGTTGATTTTTTTTTAGTCATGCCCAACTCTTTATGACCCCATTTGGGTCTTTTTTGTCAAAGATACAGGAGTGGGTTTGCCATTTCCTTCTCTAGGTCATTTTACAGTTGAGGAAACTGAGGAGAACAGGGTTATGTGACTTGCTCAGGGCCACATAGCTGGTATCTGCTGGTATAATTGAACCCAGCTCTTCCTGACTCTAGGCCCAGCACTCTATCCACTGTATCACCTGGTTGCATATAGTGGATACTTAATAGATGCTTTCTGATTGATTAAAACTAAAGGATAGCAAATGCTATCACAAGCACCATTTCTTTAGCTTCATTTGTATTTAATTTTAAATCTTTCCAACTCATAAGGGCATTTAAAAAATCCACAGTGGAAAAAATTGTTCAATTATATTTGCTAAATAAAATCAAACAATGTATTTTTTATTATTTTGTCATACACAAAAAAAAGCATGATACTAAGTAGCAGAAAACACTTGAAAGTCAGTGTTGAACTGGAAACTTTAAACTTTAAAAAAGATATATGAATGTAAATGTATTTGTGGAATAATAAGTATAGTCTCATGTATGTGAAAGTACATTATGAAAGTGAACAGCGATGACTATGTACTCCATGAAATTTATATGTTTAACTTCATGCATTCCTCTAAAATTTCTTAATTCAGATATTTATAAATTAAGTCATATTAAATAAATCACTAAAGTATATTTTAAAATTTTGTATTGACTTTTTAAAAATGTATATATATTGAGCTTCACTTTGTATTTATGTATATTGAATTTTAAAACAGAGAATGCCAGGTAGGACCAGTATCTGTTTACAAAAAGGTACAGGTATCTGCAAAGAGCCATATCATCCCTTTCCCAATGCTGAGAAAATCTGGTCTTTGTACTGCATCTGGCTATTCTATAAGTGGGCAGAAGGTACCTTCCATGAGTAAAAACTAGTTCCTAACATTCTCATTCAGTTTTAGTGTCTCTGTGTAACATGGTGTTATAAATAAACAAACAAACAAATAAATGAATGAATGAATTAATGGATAGATAGATAAATAAATAAATGAACAGACAGACAAATAAATGAATGAATGAATAAATAAATGAATAAAAGATTTCTTGCTTTTACAAAATTTTGGGAAGATATTAAAACTTTTAAGTTTGGGTATTTTTATGCTTAGAATTTAGTCTTCTCACTAGGAATTCAAAAGGAGAAAGAAGGATTTGCTTTTATAAATTGGTTTTGAAATATATACATGTATAAATGTATAAGTATATACTTTCTTAAACATTTTATGACAGAGGGGATTGGACATTTGTAGAGCATTGCTTCTATTTATAAAGTGTTTTGAGAAGCTTTATTTCTTAAAAAGAGAAAGAAAAGAAACCCTAATAGTTTCTAAGGAAATATAGATCAGATAAAAGGAGAATACATATGGGGCATTATTTGTGATATTACCAGCTGTGGCAGCTAAGGCAGCGGACCAGAGTATTTTAAGTTATAGAGGTTAGTCTGTTTTAAATTGCAGCTTGTTAAAGAAATCTTTTTTTTTTTAATTTAAACATACTAAGATGATTCTGTATTATTTGGGGGCTAAAAGGAATAAATAATCTATAGGGAACAAAAGGAAAAAAATTAAAATATAAAGAATTATATAACTTTATTATAAAATCCAATACTAGAGCTGCAATTAGTGATATTTGTACCTGTGGCCATGTGCAGGGGTGTGAAAGCTAATGGAAGAAAGCAGGAATGGAGGAAGAGGGGGATTATGAATCACACCCTGGATAATTAAGAGGGTGCTGAAGGGAAGATCTAGACTGGGCTAGGGAAGCACTGAGGGTGGGATTTGGAGAAGTTGGTCTCTAGGGGTAAAAGGGTGCCCAGGTGATAAACTGTAGGTGCCTTGTAAATTTCAGAGCTCAGGAAGAAAGTTCCAGTTATCTCACCAGATTATGGCTTTGTTCTGTAAATTTGAGATACATTTATGACCCCATAGATTGGAGACTGCCTAGAGCAGTTTCAGTATCAGATTAAGAATAGCATGAACTCTTTTGTTCTGAATTTTCCTTTTGTGGAGATCATTCAGATTGTCTACATGGACTAGGGGCACATAAGAAAATATGCCAATGAATATACATAAGGAAGTCAATTTGATAAAGTGATTGAGTTGAGGATGTTTGTAAATTGATAACTTGAAGGTGTCACAGAAACACAGTGGACTAGAAACATCTCTTTCAGGCACAAGTCACAAAACTGGATAGGGACATAAAAGAACTTAGGAAAGACCCCTTGTCTTGTGTCCCCTCCCTGTTCCCCAGTAGATGGACAGTTAGCCTCTCCTCCTTTTATACAGC
Source organism: Petaurus breviceps papuanus (assembly GCF_028583685.1). Lineage (NCBI taxonomy): Eukaryota > Metazoa > Chordata > Mammalia > Diprotodontia > Petauridae > Petaurus > Petaurus breviceps. The sequence continues at coordinate 85,092,402 of NW_027185655.1, read as the reverse complement.
TAGAGGAATTTGGGAGGGAATTTTGGACCAATACTACAGGGTGAAAAAACACAAAAACAAAACTATTGGCTTTCAGTTTAATTTTGTGAATGTCATTTCACCAGCCTGAGGCAAGTATCTTGTAAGTACAGATTGCCCTGAACAAAATGCTAGAGCCCAGAGAATAAGTTCCTTCCTGGGTTTCTCTGTGGCCATTTGATTCAGAGGAAAACTGCTTGAGGACTTGATTTTATTTTCACTATTTCCCTAAAAAGTCAAATTCTACTTTTTTTTCTTTTTTTGGAGGGGGAAGGCAGGGCAATTGGAGTTAAATGCTTGCCCAAGGTCACACAGCTAATAAATGTTAAGTGTCTGAGGTTGGATTTGAACTTAGGTCCTCCTTGACTCCAGAGTCAGTGCTCTATTCACTGCACCACCTAGCCACCCCAAATTCTACTTTTGTAGGAGAGTGGATAAAATGGGAGAATTCAGGAGGAGGGAATATCAGCAAATGCATCCAGGGCTATACCAACTCAGGATAACCCTCAAAGTACAGTATGACTCGAGGCCACCATTTGAGTTAGGAGAGTGCAGGAGTTGTATTATTTGAAATTAGAATACCATTTTGACATCTTACTCTGTTACTTATTGTAAAAATATGTACATTTAATTTTACTTGTTTTAAATTAGAACAGGACAGGGATGAATGAATAAAAATGTATTTATTAAGCTTTTACTACACAAAAAAGGACTGGGAGTATAAACAGAAAAAAACCAAGACAGACCTGGCTCTCAAAGAACTAACTTTCCAATTGCTTCTGTGAGTTCAATGGAAAGGCCCCATGGTACTTAGGTGAAAGTAGGTGTAAATGCATCTTCCTTAATGTTATTTCTACTAGGGGGTGGATAGGTGGCTCAGTGAATAGAACTCTGGCCCCAGAGTCAGGAGGACATGAGTTCAAATGTGGCCTCAGACACTTAACACTTACTAGCTGTGTGACCTTGGGCAAATCATTTAACCCCAACTTCCCTGCCTTCCCGCCTCCAAAAAAGCCTCCCCCCCAAAAAAAAAAGATAGTTTGAGGAGGAAGAGAACCCTCAGAAATCAGTAAGAGCCATAAATCAGGACTCAATCTATTATTTTGTTGATTGTCTAGACTTAAGAAAGTTATGAAGAAAATGTTAATAATGTAGATTATACTTGAAAGTGTATTTGGGTACATTTTTTTTTCCAGAGAGTTATTTGTTAAGTATTTATCAGTATTCCTTTGCTCTATACTGAAGAGCCCAGATAACCAAGAGGCCTCAATCTGTCTGTGAGTTAAGAGGAATATCAACTCCAAGAATATGAAGATTTCCCCTAGAGTGATATGGGCATATAGAAACAATTTGTTCCATCGGCAATGAAGTAGGTGCTTAGAGCTTGATCAGACATTAAAGACACCAAACTCCTCCTATACATCCCAAGCCATCACCAGTCATCATGATTTTTGTCCTGCCACTGGACTTCCATAATACTGGGAGAGTGAGGCTGAGGACTTTATGCAGCTCTGCTTCTCTTAAATCCAATTCACTCACAAGTCAATATATCACCCCATTGATGTCATTAGCCCTTTTTAAAAACAAAGGATGAACAATCGAAGTGCCTTCATTTGTATGAACAGCAGCCCAAGCAATTTGTATTTGTATTTATTTTATTTTGAATTTATGAAAGAAAACAAGCATTTACATAACATAGCAGAATTAGGGGAAAAAATGATTGCACATGAAACTTCAAATACATTACATTCAACTTAAGTTATCATGTAACTTACTTTTCTCCTCTTTTTCTCCCCCTAACCCCCAACACTAGGCCCCTAGAGATGGCTACCAATAGCTTCAAACACACTCACACACATACATACATATATTCTATACATACTATATACGGTTTATACATACTATATACATTCTGTACATTCATGTATAGATATATACAATGTATACATACATATACAATGTATACATACATTCTATTTATCAGTTCTTTCTCTGGATGCAGATAGCATCTTTTTTCATATGTCCTCTGCAGTTAATTTTGTTATTTATAATAGTCTAAATGACTTAGTTGTTCAAAGTTCTTAAAACAATATTGTTGTTATTGTATACAATGTTCTTTTGGTTTTGCTCATTTCACTCTTCATTATTTAGCACAAATCTATCTACATTATTCTAAAATCAGTGATGATATTCTTCATATATCTTGATTTTATCTAGTTCTTCACTTTGTCTTCCCTCATTAGACTGTGAGCTCCTTGAGAACAGGATCTTTTTTTTTAACCTTTCTTTGTAGTCTGAGGGCTTAGCCCAACACCGGGCACACGATGGGTGCTTAGTAAATGGAAGTCGACTGACAACTGATTCACAGAGAGACTGAGCAGTTTACCCATTCACACAGCTAAGAACTTTCTAAGGCAGGATTCTAATTCAGATCTTCTGGACTCCAGGTCTAACCACTATGCAACAGTATCTCTTGAAACCAGCCTTATTCTTTTATAAAGGATTTCACATTTGAAGCTTTCACTAAGTTTTTTTTTTAAGATAAATTATTAGATATTTCTTTTTGTTTTGGTCCAGGTAAAATTTAATAAAGAAGAATATATATTTAAACTTAGTGACAGGCCCTAAATAAAGATTGATCACCACTAGATACAGAGAGGAAAGAATTGGCTTTTTAAGAGAAATTGAATAAGACTAAGTAATTAACTTTAGTGGAATTTCACTTTCTGAATGAGTGAAGTTGAGATGGATGGTTGTTTGCTTTTCATTGTATTTAGTGGAAATTGTACCATCATATTGTTTTATGAGGCAACTATCTAGTGCCTAAATGGATAAACTGTGAGCACAAATAGGTTATCCCATTCAAAAGCAAACACCTTTCTATCAATAAATCAGGAAACCAGATTATTTCTTATAGAGACCAGACCCACATGATATTTTTATGGTTGTAATAAAAGTCATGATTAATGATGTTTGAATCTCAAAAGCTTTTGGCAATTTAATTCAAATTCTAAATAAATAAATATCTAGAAGTCCATATGCCAACCCGACCTCATACAAGCTGTCTGATTTTCTTTATGTTGCTCAGGTAAGTTTCCAGTCCAACATGGTCAACTTTCAGCATTTTTCTGCCACTTACTAAAATTCTTGATTTGGAAATAGTTTATACCTAAAATACTGTATTGCTTCAATCCGGCAAATTCCAGAATTCTTGTGACACCTGTGGCAGCCATTGTGGAAAAAAATGTACATTTTCAAAGTATCTATGGGGTCAGAAATGCAGGAAGGGGAAAAATTATGAAAAGGTTAAAGGATTAGATCCTGGAGTGGACTTCCAGGCAGGGCAATCCTGGCCATACAAGCCCTTTTCTCAAAAATATCTTTCTAAGCTATCTGAATATTTTTCATCCACTTTATTACCTTACCTGAAGTTTGTTGAATTAGAGAATCAATTTTGTTAATAATTATTAACTTTTTGAAAACTTAATGCTGACATGTGAATATCTATCAATTATTCATATGCTAGTATGAAGTAGTTCAAACAGTCTCTCCTCACATCTGTCTTTGTGAATAAGAGTTTTGATTGAGGAGAAGGAATTTACATCATTTTGGAGCATAGGCCATTTTGAAAGGAAGGGCAGGCTTGAAGTGGAGTGCTTAGGACAACATAAGGATGCTGGGCATCTGGGAGCTTAGAGCAAAAGACAGAAAAGGAAAAGTGGAATGTGCAAAATCAAACATTGATTTCAGAAGTTTGTCTTTGCTTCAGTAGAAACAAAGATAAAACTCATTTCTTGCTTACTTCTCCTCTAACATGTGACCACTATCCATAAATCTAAATCTCATCCCAGAAAACCATCTTGTTAATAAGTTGTTACCTTTACAAAATGTCTTGAAATTCTGGTAACTCTATTTTTGATTAGCAGCAGTGATGAAAAGGCCAACTGTGACCATAAATAAGGTCTTTAGTTTCTTTCCCAGGACTTCATAATACCTTGTGTGCCTCCTAAATTTTTTCCCATGTGAATTACCAGAAGAAGGTAGCAGTGGTTGTCAGGTTTAACAAATCTCCAGAGACTGTTTGTCGAATCCCAGACTACCTCCCTGTGGTTCATGTCAGGTCAATTTATGAACACCTTGGCATCACTAATTAAGGAGGTGCCAACTGCCATTATTTCTTTCTAAATTCTCTTATGGCTATTGTTGCATGATGTGGTGGCATTTGTGGAATTCCTTGGAAAATGAAAATGCTTCTTTCATAGAGAGTACTTTCTACTTTTGTTGCAAGAGCTGTGGAATAAAGAGCTTAGGAACAATCTAGTGAACTGGGACAAATGAGAATAATTCTGTCACATATCCTTATCTTCCTTGGTATGAATTTCCAGGATTTCTTTTGAACTGGATTATTGATATAATTTCAGTTGGGTCTCAGCAAGCCAGGAAGTTAGACTAAAGATGAAGAAGATTGTGACTTTGGAATGATGGAAGGAGTATTCACTAGCAAAATTATGGATTGTTGAAATCACAATAACAACACCAAGCAATACTTTTACAATGTTTCCTATGTCTGAGGCACTGTGCTAAGTCCATTTTCTTGTTCACCATATCTTTTAGAAAAAGACGATGTTAGAAATATTCCTTCGTAAAAATATTTCAACCCTGTTAATTCAGTATTGGTTAATATCTTAAGAGATTTTTTTTTGCAGTAACCACTAAAGTAAAAGTTTTTTTTAAGTTTTTAGGCATTTAGACAATAATTATGACAGGATCCATAGACTGAATAACTAAAGAATATGCTATTAAGTATCCTCTAGCTAAACAGTGTAAGTCTGACATAATTCTGAAATGTGAAACATCCTTTAGAACCAAAAAGAACCACTAAATCAGGATTTGCAATTAATTTGGTATATTCCATTATTTGTCAATATTCCTGAAAATTTTAAACAAATGGTAATTAATAATCATTTTATATTTAACATGACCTGTTGTTAAATTACTTTTGGAAATTAATCATATCTCATTTTTTATACTACAATAAAGATGTATCTGCGATATGACACACTGTTTTTGGAGATTTGTCACACCTGAACTCCATTCTCCAGTCCCCAAAATACTCTTCACCATCACCAGTAAATTCTCATTACAAAGAAGCTATACAAAACCCAACTGACAGAGTGCCCTTATATAATATTGTAGGCGACATTCCACACCTGTAAAGCCTGATAAGTCTTTATAAGAAGGAAATAAACATGCATTTTTTTATCAGCAGCTTTCCTTAGCTTCAACTTAAAGGTCCCTATCCCCACATAAACTGATCTGAAATCTTATCACTATGAACAATGACTCAGGTTTTGATACTCACGTTTTCTCAGTTGTTCAGTTGCTTTCTTGGCAGAGATATGGGGTAGTTTTCCATTTCCTTCTCCAGCTCATTTTATAGATGAAGAAACTGAGGTGGACATGGTTAAAGTGACTTGCCCAGGATCACAAAGCTAGTAAGTATCTGAGGCCTTGGAACTCTGGAAGACGTATTCCTGACTCCCAGCCCAGCTCTCTGTCTACTGAGCCACCTAGCTATGCAAAAACTCTTCCCAGAGCCTTGCTTTATAGAGATCTCACAGCCTTTATGGTAACTCCATTTTTCCATCAGCAGCTCTACTTGTCTTTGAGTCTATATAAAAACATGCCTCAGTAATCCAATATCCCTTCATATCTCCCTGCCTTCTTTCAGGCTGATTTTAAGTGTTGTCTTATCCCATTAGATTTTAAGCTCCTAGAGGGCAGGGACTGTCTCTTATTTGTATCCTCAGTGCTTAGCACAGTGATTGGCACATAGTAGACCCTTAACGTTCCACTTATTTGATATAAATTGAATCTGAGTTTGATTGTCTTTGGTGTTCTTTCATTTACATTACTGTAACCATTGTACATATTGTATTCTTTAGTCTACTGTCTTCATTCCTTTGCTTTCCTGAATTTCTAATATTCATGGTTTCCTATGCTGCAGTATTATTCATTGCATTTGTAGAACCTAATTTGTTCAGAAGTAATTGTTTTATTTCATTTCACTTATCAATTTCAGTTTATAATACAGTTTTCTGCATTTCATTTAAACTGGCTTAACTGTCATTTAGGAAACCTGTCATTCTATCTACCATTTCCATACCTTTGCACAAAGATGGAATGCTGAGTTTGGGGAAACAACAATTTTTCCCCATGGTTTGCATACATTCCTTCCTCAACTCTAACTCTTAGCATGATTACCTTCCAACGAGTCTTTACTCATCCCATTTCCCCTAGGAAAGCTCTCCCTGTTCCTTTAGTTGGTAGGGTTCTCTTCCTCCTCAAACTATCATTTTTTTAAGTGACTTGCCCAAGGTCACGCAGCTAGTGAGTGTTAAGTGTCTGTGGTCAGATTTCAACTCAGGTCTCAAGCGCCACCTAGCTGCCCCCTCCTCAAACTATCTTATAACCATGTTTCCCCGATAATAAGACCTATCCCGAAAATAAGCCCTCCCCTTACTGTGTAAGATTCCTCTAAAATAAGCCCTCCCCTGAAAATAAGCCCTATTGAGATTGCTACTGTAGTGCAGGTGATCCCCTGCGCTACACACTACATTACGGTACCCTCTGTATGCACCGTCCCTCCCCCAGGTGAAGCACACGCCGCGCTCCAAGCTGCATCCAATCAGAGCTGCAGCAGTGAGTGCGTCATCCTGTTCTTTATTGAATTCATTATTGAATAAAGGTACATTTTTTTGTTCACATTTACCTGTTTATTAAAATTGCTGTCAATGTTAATTAAAATAAGCCCTCCCCTGAAAATAAGCCCTCTAGTGTTTTTCTGTCCAAAAAAATTAATAAGACAGTTTCTTATTATCGGGGAAACACAGTAGTTATTCACCTACATAAATGTTTACCCACTCAATAGAATGTAAGCTTCTTAAGGACATAGATTGTTTCTCATTTTCTCAGTTCTTCACATAGTGCCTTTCTCTACTAATTTATAACTAATTGGGTTATGCATAAATTTTGTCTTTTGGATAATTAAATCAGCACTCAATGTAAGCATGTATCATGCTTATGGTATACACTACTTTTAACCTTTCCTTTTTTAATGAGATGGGGGAATAAGTCAAGACAAATTTATATGAAAAACATCTCAGGGGATTTGTGGATCAAAAACTCAGCATGGGAAAACTGTGTTGTGGATAATGCCATTTTAGGCTGCAGTTAAGAGAGTCATAGAACTAGAGAAATGATAGTCCCAATGCACTCTATCTTGATTAGGTCACATATAGAATATTGTATTCATTTATGGTCACCATAGGAAGAATATTGTTTAACTGAGGAAAGTCCATAAAAGAATAAATAGGATGGTAAAGGGCTTTTAGATTGGCTATAGCTGATAAGCATTTATTTAGCACTTAATAAACTGTGCTATGTACTGGTGCCTGTTATATACAAATTCTTAAACTAACTGGGGGATATTTCACAGGAAGAAGAGAGTGTGAAGGGGAAAGGGGAACATTATGGCTGTTCTCAAGCATTTGAAGGGTTGTCATGGAGAAGAGGAATTGGAGTTATTCAGCAGAAGTGGGAGGAGTGAGGAGAATTTGCAAAGGGGCAGATTTAGCTTTGATGAAACATCCTAGGGATCAGAGATGTCCCCTTGTAGAATGGGCTGCCTCAGAAAGTATTCAGTTTTATCTTACTAAGGTCTTGATATCCTTTTGTTGAGTAAATGGTAGATGGGGCATATGTTTAGGTACTGGTTGGACTAAGAAGCCTCCAAAGTTTGTTCTAAATCTGAGATCATTCTGTGAGGACATGAATTTTCCATGTACCAGATCATCAATGAGTTTTATTTAGCTAGAGAAATTCTCTAGTGTTGCTCTGAGTTTAGATAACCAACCTACATAGCACTGACAAGAACTATGTTCCTTTTTGACGTCCTTTTTCCCATATAAAGTTCTTGGGTTTTTTTTTATTGTTCTAGTGCACTCACATTATTTGTTCAGTGTCTTGCTGACTGGATCATACTGATATCTAGTGTCATGTAGTTCTCATTGCGTGTCTTTAACTTAGCTCAGCTGAGACCAGTAGACCAGTAGAGAACTTTCATAGGGGCAAGTCATTACCCATCAGAGATAATCAGTATTGTGCATGGGAAGAAATTCAAAGAGACCAAATAAAGAAGATGAAACATCAGTTTTAAGGTTACCATTCTTGTAATAGAGGTAAAAAGACTGGATAATGCCCTTTTTAGAGGTCATTTATCCACTCTGTGAAAGGCACTATTAGAACTTGAGAAAAGGTTATTTCCATATGTGTTCTGTGATCCTCAGAGTCTGGGAATGTACATAATTGTGACATGCTACTAGGTTGTATGAGATGTGTAATATCTCACCAGCCAGAGAACCATCCTGCTGTTATATTATTTATTAGTTTCACTTAATATAAGACAATGTTTGCATCATGCTTTATGCATATTTGCATGTCTTCTTCTTCCTAACAGCCTAGGGAAAGAGAGCAGTATCACTCCTGATTTGTGTATTCAAAACACATAATCTTCCCTCCAAAACCCACTTTTCTTCCTAACTTCCCTATTTCTGTCAAGGACACACAAATTTGGTAACCCAGCAGCATGCTCAGTTCTTTACTCTCCCTTGCCATGTCCAATCAGTTGTCAAGTCTGGTCAATTTTGCCTCTACCACATCTCTCACATCTTTTCCCTTCTCTCCACTCAGAGCCTAGTTCAAGCCTTCTTTGTTTGCTTGTATTATTGGAGTGGCCCCCCAATTTGTTTCCCTGCCTCAAGTTTCTCCCCTCTCCAATTCATTGTCCTTTATAAAGCTGCCAAAGTGATATTTTGGAAGCACAGGTCTAACTATGAGATTTCCCTGCTCAAAGAGCTTTCTGTTAACTCTAGGATAAAGTATAAACTGATCTGTTGGCATGTAAAGCCCTTTATAATCTTGCTTCAGTCCACCCTTCTGGTTTATTACAAATTACTTACCTTCACTAATTCTATGGTTCAACCAGATTGGCTATGGGACTACTTTTTGTTTGTTTTATACAACCTTCCAACATCTATCACCATGGCTTTGCACAACTTGTCCTATATCCCTAAAATACAAACACCTAATTCCCCTCAAAGCTCAGTTGAAGTGCTACATGAGACTTTTCCTGATTTCTCCCAAATTCCAGCCCCTTCCAAAACTATTCTATTTTTAATTGTTGTTTCAATCAGCAAACATATTTGTTTCTCTTCCTCCCACTTTTTCCTCCCTCACTTGAGAAAGGAATAAAACAAAACCCTTAGTACAGACATGTACAGTCAGGTCAAACTAATTTCCACATTGTGTATAAAAGGATGTCACAATCTGCACTGGGTGCTTCACCTTTCTATCAGGGGGCAGATAGAATGCTTCATTATCAAACTTCTGGAATCATGGTTGGTCATTACATTGATCAAAGTTCTTATGTCTTTCAGAGTTGTTTGTATTTACAGTATTATTACCATGGTATATTCTCCTGGTTCTGTTTACTTCACTCTACATTAGTTTCATGCAAGTCTTCACAGATTTCTCTGAAACCATCTTCTTCCTCATTTCTTACAGTATAATAGTATCCCACTAATAAACCATATCTTAGAACTAATCTCTCCTTTAATCTACTCTCTCTCTTTCATACCCCCATATCTTTCTTCTTCCCTTTCCCTCCTGTTTCTGTTTAATGAAATGCATTTCTCTACCCATATGTGTAGAGAATGTATACAATCTTCCTTCCTTTGACTAGTTCAGATAAGAGTAATTAAAGGCCACCTTTTGGCAGAGGCAGGCCTGGAAGGGGCCTGATCAACTCAGAGGGCAAGTCTTCCCACCAGCCACAAGGGCCACTACCAGGCCTATTACCAAAGGGCTGGGACTGGAAAGAGCAAAGAAAGAAGCAAATACAGGGGCCCCTGTCCTAGACAGCAAACACTCCTGGGGCTACAAATTCATAGCCCAGAAATTTAAAAAAAAAAAAAAGCCCCTTTCAGGACCTCCAAAGACCAGGATGACAGAGTGAACCTCACTTGCTCCAAACCCCACCCCCCTCTGACCCTGAAAACATAGTAACTCTTGCCCCAGGGCAAAACCCTCTACAGTAAAGGCTTGGGATCCTAGAGGAAGGGCGTGGCTAGGACGCTACCTCAAAATGGGTAGAAAGCAGACTACAAAGACAAAGACTCTGGAGTCCTACTATCCTCAGAGGGAGGAGCCAAACTCAGAAGGAGACAATGTGGACTTCATACCCACAGCTGAAACTTCAACAGGGAATGGGTCCAAAGCACAGAAGGCTCTCCTAGATGAGATCAAAAAGAACTTTGAAAACAAAATGAGAGAGATAGAAGACAAAATGAATAATTCTCTCAAAACCAAAATAGCAGAATTAGAAAAACATTATAATGAGGAAAACATCTCTCTAAAAATAAAAGTGTATGATATGGAAAAGGAGCTCAAAAATTAACCAAGGAAAATGATTTGCTAAAAACTAGAATCGACCAAATGGAAACAAATAACCTTATGAGGAACTAAGAATTAGTCAAACAAAACAACAAGAATGAAAAATTAGAAAAAGAGGTAAAATACCTCAAAGAAAAAATAACTGACCTGGAAAACAGATCCAGGAGAGATAATCTGAGAATCATAGGCCTACCAGAAAATCATGATGAATAAATGAGCCTGGACAACATTCTCCAAGAGCTCGTTAAGGAAAACTGCCCTGAGATACTAGAACCTGAGGGTAAAATAGAAATCGAGAGAATCCAGCAGACGCCTGCTCAAAGAGATCCCAAACTGAAAAGTCCTCAAAATATTGTGGCCAAACTCCAGAACTACCAGATAAAAGAAAAAATACTTCAAGCAGCCAGGAAGAAACAATTCAAATATCGAGGGTCAACAGTGAGGATTGCACAGGATTTGGCAGCTTCTACAGTGAAAGATCAATTGCAGTGGGATACAATTTTCCAGAAGGCAAAAGAGCTCGGGTTACAACCAAGGATCACATGCCCAGTGAGACTGAGCATATTCTTCCAGGCAAAGAGATAGTCATTCAACGATATAACAGAGTTCCAGACCTTCTTGATAAAAAAGCCAGAAGTCAATGGAAAATTCAACCTCCCATTACGAGATGCAACAGTGACTTAGAAAGGTAAACAAGGAAAACACACACACACCCTGCTATTTGATAAGAGCAAACTGGTTATAGACAAGTAGAGGGTATGAGTATAAAATACACAAAATGACGATTAGAAAAAATCTTATTAAGGGCTGCAAAGGGACTGCAATGGAAGAAAGGGAATGAATGAAGTGGAAAAGGGTAAATTATGCCACACATAGAGGCATAAAAACTGTATAGCAGAGGAAAAGAAGGGAGGGAGATGGGAATCATATAAGCTTTTTCCCCATTGGTTCTGGTAGAAGGAGGGAATAAGCATAGGACTCTATGGAGAAGAAACGTAAAGGCCACCTTTTTCTCCAGCCCCTTCTCCCTGTATATAAAGACTATTCATATGCTTCACTTATGTGAGATAATTTCCCCCATCTTTCCTCTCCCCTCTTTTCTTCTCTCAGTATATTCCTCTTTTCCTGTCTTGTCATGAAACTATTTTGTATTAACTTTAGATTTCAGTTATATTTTTATGTATATTACATTATGTGTCTCTTATAAGTTTCCTGATGCACATTTTCATATTTGTCTTTATATACCAAACACCTAGCACAGTGCTATAGCTATAGCACCAACGGTCACTATAAATATACCAGCATAGTTCTCAATTGCAAAATATAACAAATTCTCCATGTAGAATACAGAAGCAAAACATTTATTTAGACACCAGAAAACCAAATCCCAACACCAGGAATCCGAATCCATCATAGAAACATAGAAGTTAATGTATGTAGCAGAGAGCCACACCATCCTTTTGCCTCCCCACAAAACAACACAAGCCTAGCTGTCACAGCAAGTGGCAAATACCAACATTTACTCAGAAGCCTAACTGTCTCTCTCGAATGCATCCTCTCCTCCCACAGTGTCTAGCTGCTCTGAGTCCTTTTTCCTGTGGGCTCTGCTCCACCTTTCAACAAACTCTTCCCACCAAAGGCTCCATGTGATTAGATTCAGACTATTAGGGGTCAGTGTATATCTTCAAAGCAGAGAAGATCTTCAGATTCTCTTAGGCTTATTATGGGTCAGGGAAGATATTCAAATTCTCATTACCATTACAAGTGCTTGGTGTAAATTTGGTGCCCAATTTTGGATTTATTTAAAAGACCTCTGTTGCCTTTGGTGTGAATACTCCTTCCCTGGAGCCCATTGTTGTTCCTCTCTGCCTTAGCAAAATTTTTCTGAGTTACCAGACATCACCTGGTGTCTAGTACTTTGAAGAAGATGGGAACAGACTTGTGATTATTTTGATGCATGAGACATCTGATGATAAAGCTCTTTCTTCCAATGCTGACAAGCATCTTTTCTCAAATTAGAGTCTTGGAGAGTTTCCTGGGAGCACTTAAGAGGGTTGGAGACTTGCTGAAGTTAACATAGCTGTTGTGTGTCAGAGATAGTACATGGCCTCAGGTCTTCTTGGCTCTGATGATAGATCAAACCTCGTCAGATTTGGTTAGGCTATTTCTGAGACTACAGAAATGTATGTTTATCAGTAGACCTGTGTTTGAAATCTTCTCAGCTTTGTAGCTTCTTTCAGAGTTGACCCTCTGACCTCTGTGCTGTACTGAAGTAACAAAGTGGAACTTCAGTGGAGGCTTTTACCTAGGAAGATTATAATTCACCAAAAAGCTAAGGAAGAAAGTTCAGGTGGTTTAATGAGGATTGTAAATCAGAAACCTCTCCCTTCTAATCTGTAATTCCTTTAACTCCACTGTTACTGACAATGTAATTGTTTATTTCCATATCCTTTTGGTTGAAAGTTCCTTCAGGATAAGGACAGTCTCTTCTGTTTAATGCACTTTGCTTAACAATTGTATTGCTTTATAAATAACCAAAATATGGGCTTTTCAGTCTACTAGTATAGTATTACTGCAGTAAAATATTTTGCTTTAGAGCTCTGAAGAAGAAAAAAAAACACAGAACCAAGAGAACAATGAACAACAAAATGAACTCAGTAATGAAAAGGAAAATAGCACTGAAAGATGTTAGAAGTCTGATCATCCTAATGACTAATCTTGACTTGAGTGAATTGCTGATGCAACATGTCTTCCTATTATCAAGAGAAAGGTAGAAGACTAACTATCGGTGTGGAATAAAGCATATGTTGTCAGAAATGTTGATTTGTTTGACTTGACTATTCTTTGTTGTGAGGGAGGGGGAAGTTATTGGGAAATGTTAACAATTGAAAAAAGAGCATTAATAAAACATTAACTTTGTTTAAAAAATCATTCAAAGACTTATGTCTCCCTAAGACACATTACTAGTAATAAGCCCAGGAAAGAATCATCTCCTATGATTAAAAAAAAAAAAACAACCCTGCAAGTTCAGCACTGATGCAGTCACCTTATTTTTATGCATTTTTCCGTCAATATCTGTCATCTCATTTTGCCCTAGACCATGACCTTTAGATGTTTTAAGGAAGCCTAGAAGCAGTTCTTCCAATTTCACAAGTATTTATCAAGTACCATCCATTGCAAAGCACTATACTGAGTGCTGAGGATACCAGGACAAAAATTAAACCCTGTTCACCCTGATGGGGCTTAGATTCTACTGACTCTATTAGCCATACATGGTCCTAATTCAGGGAAAGTAGTGGTGATAACCTGTTGAGGTTGTTTCTAGTATCACAGCATTTAACAGAATGGAAAACTTAAGATAGTAAAAGATACAACACTTAATTTTGGGTAGAATTAATACAAAGGCACTTTTACGGGGAAAGGAAAGGAGGAAGGAGGCAGTTGGTCCTGCTAAAGTAAGATAAAAGGGAGTGTAGCTTCTAGACTTGAAAATAAGGTTGTGAGTCAATCCACAAGCTGAGAGGATGAAGAACAGGGAAAACCCTAATTCTAGTTCAGACTATAGGCTTGGCATATTGTGCTAGGCACCAAACAGGCAAACAAAAACAATGAAATAATCCATATTCACAAGGAGTCGGGCTATTTTCCATCATTACTGAAATCTTGTGGGGGTAAAAGCAGAGAGAATTATTATGTCTTGGGAAGGGGATATGGTAGATGAACAAAAAAGGGAAGCGTAAGGGAAAGGGGCTTGATAAAAGAAGCTTCTTGTGTCCTTGGTGGTGACAAACAACTGGAAATTTCAGGGACGTTCATCAATTGTGGTATATGATTGTACTAGAATATTACTGCTAAAAGAAATGATGAGCTCAATGATCTTGGAAAAACGTGGAAAGACTTGCATGAAATGCTAAAGGATACAGTGAGCAGAACCAAGAGAACATTTCATACAATAATAACAATATTGTTTTAAGAATAACTTTGAGCAAATAAATCATTTTGACTATTATAAATATCCAGATTAACTATAAAGAACATATAAAGAAAAATGCTATCTGCATCCAGAGGATGAATTGATAAATATAAGTATGCACAGAATAATTTTATACATATATATACATATATGTATGTATGTCTATGTGTGTATGTATATGTATATATGTGTTTAAATAGCAAGTTGTACTGTATAGAGTGACAGTTTCATGCACAATCATCTTTTTTATCATATAATTTTATGGAAATGTTTGTTTTATTCCATGAATTTAAAAAAGTAAAAGAAAATTGGTGAAGGCTACAAATCAATGTATAATTTATTTTATTTTTTTATTGCCTAGACTTCAGAAAGTGATTGAGAAAATATTTATAATTCATATTAAACTTAAAAGTACAGAAATAAAGAAATGTTAAAAAAATAGAGGGGTGGAGCCAAGATGGTGGCATAAAAGCAGGAACTCGTTCGAGCTCCTGCTCTAACCACCTCCAAAAACTGTAAAAATTGACTCTAAACAAATTTTAGCACTACAGACCCCACAAAGTGACAGAGAAACAAATCTCCTGCTGAAGGCAGCCTGGCAGGCCTACAGAAAGGGTCTATTGCACCAGCTGGGAGTGGAGCTCAGTCCTGTGTGAGCTGTGCCGGCTCAGACTGATGGCACAGACTCCAGGGGACTGATTAACTGGCAATTGTGGCAGTTTCCAGACTTCTAAAACCATAAACACAAAAGAGAAAGTAAAAGGTCAGTGGAGAACTCTGTTGGAACTGGGTCAGAGAAGAGCTCTGTCCAGCCACTCCTCCCAGGGTTGTGTAGGTGGTGGCAGCTATGGCCGCATGGCAGCCTCCTGAGCTCCAGGCCTATAGATCATAGGGGGACCAAGTGACCATTCAGAAGGTAATTGTTCTTGCTTTGACCTGCTTGGATCTGGGTCTTGGGTGGTGGTCCTGGGGTGAGGAGCACTAGCTTGGCAGAGCTTGTTGAGGTTGTGGAGCAGCAATCATCCTCACAGTTCTGAGGAAGGTGACTAGAAAAAGTTCTGACAACAACTGCACAAAACCCAAAAATTTGGGGCAGAGCACCCTCCACTCTGGAAGCAGAGTTCTACCCTGGCAAATAGCTCAAAAGTCAAGTAATTGGCTGGCAAGATGAGCAAATACAGGAAGCAAAATCACACCATAGAATCATTTTTGGTGACAAAGACAATCAAAATATAGAAAGAGAAGAAGACAGGAAAGTCAAAACTCCTACATCAAAATCCTCCAAGAAAAACATGAACTGGGTGCAGGATATGAAGGATTCTGAAAATCAAATGAGAGAAGTAGAGGAAAAAATTGGGAAGAGAAATGCGAATGATGCAAGAAAATCATGAAAAGCAAGTCAACAGCCTACTAAAGGAGACCCCAAAAAATGTTGAAGAAAGTAACACCTTAAAAATAGACTAACTCGGTAGAAGCATGACCTTCCCCGCTCTGGCTTCCACCATCCCCAATCCATGTAAAAAGGGGACTCTAAACAAACTTTGGAACTGCAAAACCCACAAAATGACACAGAGAAGCTAATCTCCCACTGAAGACAGCCTGGCAGGCCAGCAGAAATCGGCCAGCCCAGTGCTCTGAGAGCAGAGCCCAGCACCACGCTGAGGCTTGAGCCCCAGGGCGGGCCTGACCAGCCACCAGGCAGAGGTAATCCAGATCAGCAGCAGCTGTGGCCGTTTCCAGATTTATCAATACATCGATGCTAAGGACAAGGTGAGAGGCCAGTGCAGTCTGGACTTTGGGACCCAGTAAGTGGGAGTGCATGGCTTTTACCCTCGGGGCGAGAAACCGCTGAGATGCCAGCACAGCCTGCCAGTGCCACGTGGCGGCTTCAGCTCCTGGCCTGCAGAGTGTAGGGGGACCAAGCACCAGTCTGAGAGGTAATCACTCTTGCTTTAACCTGCTTGGATCTGGATTGCAGTCTAGGGTGAAGGTCCTAGGGTGTGTGTCCAGCTTGCCAGAGCATGTGGAGACCTCAGAGAGGGCACCCATCTAATACCTCCGGCAGCTGAGAAAACCCCAGCGTTTGGGATGAAAACTCCCCTGTCTGGCGGCAGAGTCCTACTGTGGTAAAAAGCCCAAAAGTCAAATAATTAAGTGGCAAAATGAGCAGGCAAAGGAAACAAAGCAGACAGAAGATTCCAACATTACACTCCTATTTTGGGGATAAGAAGGAGCAAGGCATGGAACAGGAGGAAAACAGTGAAGTCAGAACTCCTGCACCAAAAGCTTCAAAGGAAAATACAAGCTGGTTACAGGCCATAGAGGACCTTAAGAAGCAGATAAGAGAAGTGGAGGAAAAATTGGGAAGAGAAATGAGAACAATGCAAGAAAATTATGAAATGAGAGTCAACAACCTGACTGAAGAAAATAATATCTTAAAAAACAGACTGACTCAAATGGCAAAGGAGGCTCAAAAAGGCAATGAAGAGAAGAATGCCTTAAGAAGCCAAATTTGCCAGATGGAAAAAGAATCTCAAAAGCTCACTGAGGAGAATCATGGCTTCAGAATTAGATTGGAGCAAATGGAAGCTAATGACTTTATGAGAAATCAAGATGCTGTTAAACAGATCCAAACAAATGAAAGAATAGAAGGCAATGTGAAATATCTCATGGGGAAAACCACTGACCTAGAAAATAGATCCAGGAAAGATAATTTAAAAATTATTGGACTACCTGAAAGCCATGACCAAAGTAAGAACCTAGAAAGCATCCTCCAGGAAGTTCTCAAAGAAAACTGCCCTGATGTTTTAGAACCAGAGGGCAAAATAGAGGTTGAAAGAATCCACCAATCACCTCCTGAAAAAGATCCCAAAAAGAAAACTCCTAGGAATATTATAGCCAGGTTCCGGAATTCCCAGATTAAGGAGAGAATATTACAAGCAGCCAGGAAGAAACAATTTGAATATTGTGGAAACACAATCAGGATAACCCAGGATCTGGCAGCTTCTACACTGAGGGATCAAAGGGCTTGGAAGGTGATATTCCAGAGGTCAAGGGAGCTGGGATTAAAACCAAGAGTCACCTACCCAGCAAAACTGAGTATCATGTTTCAGGGGAAAATATGGTCATTCAGTGGAATACAGGACTTTCAAGCATTCTTGCTGAAAAAACCAGGGTTGAATAGAAAATTTGACATTGAGATACAAGAAGCAAGAGAAGCATGAGAAGGTAAACACAGAAAATAAATCATAAGGAACTTATCAAACTTGAACTATTAACATTCCTACATGGAAAAACAATAATTGTAGCTTATGAAACTTTTCGTAGTAGTTGAAGGGATTAGAAATATATATATATATATATATATATATATATATATATATATGTCTTTATATGAGAGTATGCGGGCATATGAATACATATGTGAATGTGTGTATATACGTTTACAGGTATACATAGATAGAGGGCATGGGACCAATTTAACAGGAAGGGATGATACTTAAAAGGTGAAATTAAGAGGTGAGAGGAATATAATGAGAGGAGATGGGGAGAGACAGATTGGGGCAAACTATCTCATACAGAAGAGGCAAGGGAAAATGGTTACAATGGAGGGGAAGAATAGGAAGGCAAAAGGGAATGGGTCAACCTTATTCCTATTGAATCTGGCTTGAGGAGGGAGGGAAATACACACTAAATAGGGGATCTCAACCTCCAGGAGAATAGGGGGGGAAGGGGATGAGAGGGGGGATGATGGAAGGGAGAGCAGGCTGGGGGGGAGGGAAGTTGGAAGTACCCACTTTTGAAAAGGGACAGGATCAAAGTAGAGAATAGAACAAGTGGGAGGTGCGATAGGAGGGAGGGAAATATAGTCAGTCTTTTACAATATATCTACTATGTTATTGTTTTGCATTAGCCGCACATGTACAACCTATACTGAACTGCTTGTCTCCTCAGTGGGGGTGGGTGGCAGGGAGGGAAGGGAATGAATCTGGAATTGAAAGTTTTAAAATCAAATATTCAAATATGTGTGTTTATACTATTATTAATACCATCTTACATGTAATTAAGAAATAAGATATACAGGCACTGAGGCATAGAGATCCACTGGAAAAGTCGAAACGGGTATGGGAGAAAATATGGGAGAGAGCAGATTGCAGGTGGGGATATCCTATGGGACTGCTGTTTTGGGGGGATGGGTAGGGGAAAAATGGGGAGAAAATGTGTAACTCAAAATCTGGTGGAAACGAATGATGTAAATCAGAAGTTAATAAAGCATTAAAAAAAATAGACTAACTCAAATGGCAAAAGAGGCCCAAAAAGCATATGAGGAGAAAAATGCCTTAAAAAGCAAAATTGCCCAGATGTGAAAGGAATTTCAAAAACTCACTGAAGAGAATAATTCCTGGAACAAATGAAAGCTAATGACTTTATGAGAAATCAATATACTATAAAATGAATGAAAAAATAGAAGGCAATGTGAACTATTTCATTGGAAAAACCACTGACCTGGAAAATAGATCCAGGAGAGATAATTTACAAATTATTGGACTACCTGAATCCCATGGTCTAAAAAAGAGCCTATACATCATTTTGCAAGAAATTCTTAAGGAAAATTGACCTATATTCTAGAACCAGAGGGCAAAATCAAAATTGAAAGAATTCACTGATTGCCTTTTGAAAAAAAAAAACAAAAGAAAACTCCTAGGAATATCATAGCCAAATTTCAGAGTTCCCAGGTGAAGGAGAAAATATTGCAAATAGTCAGGAAGAAACAATTTGAGTATTGTGGACACACAATCAAGATAACACAAGATCTAGCAGCTAACAGATCAAAGGGCTTGGAAAATAATTTTCCCGAAGTCAAAGGAACTAGGACTAAAACCAAGAATCAACTACCAGAATCACCTACCTGGGTATAATACTTCAGAGGAAAATATGGTTATTCAATGAAATAGAGGACTTTCAAGCATTCTTGATGAAAAGACCAGAGATGAACAGAATATTTGACTTTCAAATACAAGAAGCAAGAGAAGCATGAGAAGGTAAACAGGAAAAAGAAATCATAAGGAACTTACTAAGTTGAACTATTTACATTCCTTCAAGGAAAAATTATAATTGTAACTCATGAGACTTTTCTCAGTATGAGGATAGTTGAAGGGAATAGATATGTGTGTGTGTATATACATATATGTGCATATATGTATATATGCATATATATAGGTGGGTGTATATGTGTATGTGCACATGCACACATAGACAGAGGGCACAGGATGAGTTGAATATGAAGGGATTATATCTAAAAAAATAAAATTAAGAAGGAGAGAGGAATATATTGGGAGAAGGAGAAAGGGAGAGATAGAGTGGGGATAAATTATCTCACATAAAGGAGATAGATGAGAGCTGTTACAATGGAGGGGAAGAGCAGGAAGGTGAAAGGGAATGAGTCAACCTTATGTTCATTGGATTTGGCTTAAGGAGGGAATAACATACACACTCAATTGGATATCTTACCCTACAGGAAAGTAGGGGGTAAGGGTATAAAAGGGGGGATGATAGAAGGGAGGGCAGATTGGGGGAGAGAGTAGTTAGAAGCAAACACTTTTGAAAAGGGACAAGGTCAAAAGAGAAAACAGAATAAATGGGGGGCAGGATAAGATGGAAGGAAATATAGTTAGTCTTTCACAATATAACTATTTTGGAAATGTTTCACCTAACTACACAAGTACAACCTATATTTAATTGCTTGTCTTCCCACTGGGGGTGGGTGAGGAGGGAAGAAGGGAAAGAATCTGGAACTCCAATTTTTAAAAACAAATGTTAAAAATTGTTTTTTACATGCAACCAAGAAATAAGATATACAGGCAATGGGGCATAGAAATCCATCCTGCCCTACAAGAAAGTAAGGGGGATGGGGGATAGGGCAGGATATAAGAGAGAACAGATTGGGGGAAGGGGTATTCAGTATGCTTGCCATCTTGGGGGGGTAAGGGAGAGATGGGGAGAAATATGTAACTCAAAATGTTGTGGAAATGAATGTTGAAACCTAAAAAAATAAATAAATAATTTTTAAAAAATAAATAAATAGAAAACTCCCATATTCTGCCTAGTTTAGGAGGCACCAATCTATGAAACCATTCCCAGGAATTTTCCTGAAATAAACTTATGTCCAAATGGTCCCCCTTGACTTTGTAATTATTGATCTAGGAACCGCAAAGAAGGGTCCCGGAGCAGCAAAACAAAGCAGTAGCTGTGATTCTTGGACTTTCCCCTCATAAATAAATCTTTTTGAGATGTCTTAATCCTATTAGTTCTATCAGTTGTCCCTCTGCCTCTGTATTGATTTATGTGCCTTGGAAGCCCAGATCTTGTCACGATGAGGGAGAACTGGCCCAAGAATGATGCAAATAGCACAGATGACTAAACAAATGATGGAAATGTATCTTCTCATTGATGATGATGGGGATTGTTGAATGTATTTGACAAAATTAAAGCTTGTCATTGTTCTTTGAGGGACAGACAGACTAACATTTTAGTGTGTATGAGCTGGTGGAATAAAATCTCGTTTTTGCATCAGGAAATCTGAGCTCAGAAACTGACTGATATGTCCTCCTTATGTTAGCTTAGGCAAGTCACTTAATTTTCTCTGTCCTTCCATTTACTCATTTATAAAATAGAGATAATAATAATCATAATAAACTTTTGGTGACATGTGAAAACTATGACTCAGTGTACTTTGAAAAAAAAATACTTGCATATTTTAGAGTCAGATAATGGTTCAGTGGATATAACCCTAGGTCAGGAGTCAGGAAGACCTAAGTTCAGATACTTACTAGCTGTATGATTTGGGGCAAGCTACTTAACCTGTTTGTTTCAGTTTCCTCAACTATAAAATGGGAGTGATAGTAACACTTCCCTCCCAGGGTTAAAATAAAATGAGATGTTTTTTTGTAAAATGCTTAACACAGTGCCTTACACATATTAAGTACTATGTAAATGTTTATTCATCCCCTACCCCTAGTATAATGTGCCAGTATTGGGAATGGGACTGGTAACAGAACAGAAGTAGAATCATAGGCCTACATCAAAATATTTAGGAAACAAATATCTCATCTTAGAGCATTTAATTTAAGAGACTGACCTCCTGAATAAAATAAGGTCCTCAGGGAGGAAAACCTGCCAGACAAGTCAGGAAAGAGTGGGGACACACCAGGGATGAGGGTAGGAGGACCATTATGTTCAGAGATTATACTTTGAACAGCCCCCTACCTTATCATTCATGCATTTCTCATGCTAGGCTAGGGCATTGTGTTGACTGTATCACCCACTTAGTATAAGTATAGTATAATAGTATAAGATCTGGTCTCCAGTGACTAAAGGCTGGGTGTATACTTCCATGGTTCTTTGCTACTGTTAGGAAGTTGTTTTTTTTTTGGGGGGGGGGGGCGGTGGTGGGTCTCTTGTCTCTGCCATTGGCTTAAGCCTCCGGTGATTGTTTCCCACCAAATTTAGGGGTCCCAGCACCCACTTCTATTTAACTACCTATATCAGATTAGCTTTTACAAAGGAGTATTTACTTCAAAGATATAGCAAGAACAAACATACAAGCATTTCCCCCCTAATATCTTAGGGGCATACACCTTCCCTGCTCCTAAAACATTCATGTTTCTGGGGAGGATAGAGGAATGAGACTCACAGTTTACCTCAGTTCCTACACAGCACTGTTCCCACTAGGTTCCAAGTTAAAATCCCTCCCTGGCCTTGCATTTTAGGAACTTAATTATCAGGGTTTTCCTGATACATTGATTACAACATCTGCCCTACAATCCTGGGTACTCAGGTCAACCTTTCTGGAGCTCCTGGATCCTGAACTCTGCTCCCTGCACCTAGACCTGATGAAGAAAAATTAAGACCAAAACCCTAAGCCCATTTCTTCAGGCCACTTGACCAGGGGGAGGGAGAAGGTGACCCTCAAGTCCTTCCTCTGTCCCAAATAGTGACTGTGCACTAAGTAAATGAGTTCACCCTTGGGTACTACCAGAAAGAAACTGCCTCAGTCAAATAGAATTAAAGATGCAGACAGTCCCAACTACACAATCAGTGGAAAGAAACTTCTCTATCATATGTGTGAGGCTAACACAGAATGTCCATACATATGCCACATCTCCTGTCTCATGGTAAACAGGTCCCTAATACCTCCCATATGGGTGTTTTTATTTTAGGTGGGCTAGGTATGAGCTATGCCCCATTAAAATAATATTAGTTAATATTTATATAGTCCTTTGTGTACACTAAGTATTTAATATATAATATTTTATGTGAGCCTCAACAACCCTGTGACATAGTCACTCTTATTATCAACTTTTTATAGATAAAAAAAAAAAAACAAAAAAAACTGAAGCTCAGAAAGATTGATGGATTTACCCAGAGTCTCATAGTTTTGTCGGAGTAGTAATTTGAATTTAGGTCTTCCTGACATATCTAGTCCTCCTCCACTACTCCATGTTACCTTTCCTGAAGACTCTTACTTACTCTTTGCTAGGACAGTGGTATGGTGGAAATAACATTGTGACCTGGGCAAGTTACTTAATTGTGTTTCCTTCTGTTTCCTCAACTATAAATGAGCTGGAGAAGGAAATGGCAAACAAATCTAGTATCTGACAAGAAAATTCACTGAAAAAGGACTAAACAATAACAAAAACAAATCAGAAGCCTTGGATTTTACTTTTGTCTTTGTAACTAATTTGCAATAATTTGAGTGTGTTCTTTAGTTAAATGAAAATAAAGGGTTGAGTTAAATAAGTGAAAATAAGGGACTGAGTAGATGACCTTTGAGGTCTTCTAGTCTCTTCCTTTGTGAGCTTCTATGATTTTTTTTATACATGAACTCTGACAAGATCTAGTTTAAAATTCTGAACAAGTTAAAATCATACAAATACATCAGGAGGCATACTTTCATTTTTGCTACTTTGAAAAATAACTCTATTCACGTTTTGCTAAGAGATGGTAAACTTGCATTTGATCACTAGGTTTCATCTGTCATGTTCCAGTGTCAAAATATCATGGAAATATTGTGAGCCAGATCATAAAATGGAGTGCATATTTCTCCCACCCAGAAGACTATTTCTTTTATTGGCACATTCTGGGGCTGCAGCTAGCTTTTTGTTCAGTTTCTCTTCAAGCAGCTTGGCAAGTTCTGAGGGCTTTAAATGACTCAGAACTGATAGAGATAAGTAATTAAGCTATCTCTGGTGACAAATGATAACAATGACTCTATACTTCTCTTAGGCAAATAAGGTGATGGTTCTACAACTGGGAAAGAAAGATGCTATGGAAATAACATAATATTCCTAAACATGATGGTGCAAAATTGTTAGAACACTGAGGTCATTTCAAGATACTTTTCTTTTTTTCTTTTAAATACTATTGTATTTTTCCAATTTACACGTGAAGAAAAATTTTAACATTCTTTTTTTTTATAAAATTTTGAGTTCCAAGTTTTCTCCCTCACTCACTCCTCTCCCTCTTCCCTAAAACAGTAAGCAATTTGATAGAGATTATATATGTGATCATATAAAACATTTCCATATTAGTCATGGTGAAGAAAGAGGAGGAAAAAAAACAGCAAAAAATAAAGCAAAAATAGTATGCTTCGATCTGTATTCAGACTCTATCAGTTCTTTCTCTGGAGGTGGACAGCATTTTCCATTATAAGTTATTCAGAATTGTCTTGGGTCATTTCATTGCTGAAAAGAGCTAAATCAATCATAGTCGATCATTGCACAATGTTACTGTTACTGTGTGCAATGTTCTCCTGGTTCTGCTCACTTCACTTTGTGTGAATTCATGTAAGTATTTCCAGGCTTTTCTGAAATCTGCCTGCTTATCATTTCTTTTTCTTTTTCTTTTGCCTTTTGGAGGGCAGTTGGGGTTAAGTAACTTGCCTAAGGTTACACAGCTAGTTTGTGTGTGTGTGTGTGTGTGTGTGTGTGTGTGTGTGTTTGTGTGGGTGTGTGGGTGTTAAGTGTCTGAGGCCGGAACCGAACTCGGGTCCTCCTGACTCTGGGGCCGGCGCTTTACTCACTGCACCACTTAGCATCCCTGCTTATCATTTCTTACATTACATTCATATACCACAACTTATTCAACCATTCCCCAGTTGATAAGTATCCCCTCAATTTCTCTTTGCCAAAACAAAAAGAGCTACTTAAATATTTTTGTATGTATAGATCTTTTCCCTTTTTTATGATCTCTTTGGGATACAAGTCTAGCTGTGGTCCAAAATACTTAAGATATTAGCAGATATCTTAGCCACCAAACAGTAACTTCAGTTCTCCTCTTCATGAACTGAAAGGCATTGTTCATATTTTTTCATGGCTGCAGAGGAGAGAAGGATTTATTTCCTTTTACTTTCTTCCAGGTCAGTTGTATCTGACTGGTGTAGAAAATTTCTTTACCAGTGTTTATCTTTATGATGCCACATTTTTGCATAGTTAGACCAAAAGCATAGGGGCACATGTACTAAACTTGTAAGACCAAGCAAACATTATTCATTTCAGAGTGCTGATGATACCTTATAAGACAAACCAATAAATTAGAGCAATCATTCATTTAGCAAGCATTTCTTGCCCTGGAAGGCTTTACATTCTATTGGGATGTGTGTGTGTGTGTGTGTGTGTGTGTGTGTGAAAGAGATAGAGATAGAGAACAAGAGAGAAATGAAATATGTCAACAGACAAATAATTGAAGATGTGTATGTATATACACATACACACATATGTGTATACATATATACATATGCAAAATAGCAGAGAGAGAGAATTAAATAGTGATTTGAGGGTGGGTACTAACAACTGGAGGAGGAATCAAAAAAGAGTTTTTGAAAAAGGTAGACTCTGAGCTGAGTCTTACCTCTGGAGGTAAGAAAAGGGGTATTTGTATTTTATCCTAAAGGCAATAGGGAGCCACTGATGCTTATTGAGCAAGGGAGTAACATGAATTTTAGGAAGATCAATAGGGCAGCCATGGCTGGAGAAATATCTACTAGACCTCACCATGTTAGCTAGACTAGCTTTTTGAAAGAATAAGTAGGCTAGTTATTTTCTTTAACTTCCTTAAGATGCTCATATCATTCTCATGACTTAATTGGCTTATGTACAAAAGCTAGAGCACAAGGAGTAAGAAATTCCTTGATGGCAAATGAAAAGACAAAAAAGCTTCAGGCAAATAATCAATGCCATATCCTTGAGTAATGTTCTCTGTACCAATGGTGTTTATTTAACCATGGAGACCAATTAACAGGCTATTAAAATATTCTAGCTAAGAAGCAATGAAGGTGAGGATTAGGATAGTTTTGTAAGGAGAAGATGACAGTTTGAGAGAGATATTAAAGAGATCAAACTTTGCAATTTATTGGGTATAGGAGTGAGAGAAGGTCAAGAGAATAAAACTACTCCTAGGTTAAAAACCTGGGTAATCCCCTTTGTAAGAAAAAAAAGAATGTTAGAAAGAGAGATAGAGGCATATGAAAGGGGGGATATAATCAGTTATGATTGGGCTGAATTTGAGATGGCTAAGGAACATTTAGGTAGAGATGTTCAGCAGGCAGATGTAGATGGGAGAATGAGGCTTAGCAGAGAGATGGCAGGGAATGACCAGAGGGCTAGTAGATAACAGCCTCCAGAATTTAGATAAAGTAATTTATCTGGATAGAGTGAAGCTCGGGGGAAGAGAGAGCAGATTGAAAGGTGAGGACTTGGAAGTAGCAAGTGGGAAGAGGAAGAAGTCTGCTTAGTCTCCTTCTTTTTTTTTTTTAAAGCAATTGGTATTAAGTAACTTGCCCAAGGTTACATGGCCAGTTATTTTTGTGTGGGTGTTAAGTATCTGAGGCTGGAACCGATCCTGGGTCCTCCCGATTCTGGGGCCGGCACTCTTACTCACTGCGTCACCTAGCCTCCACCCTAGTCTCTCTTCTTGGCTCAGTGCCTTGGGCACAGGGGAATTAAAAATGGTACCTCCAGGACCAAAATGTACTTGAAATGCAGTATCTTCAGGAGAGAACCACATTTGTGTGTGTGTGTGTGTGTGTGTGTGTGTGTGTGTGTGTGTGTGTGTGAGGAGGCAGGAGGTGGTAGATAAAGAAATAGAATATAAATGGCAGATTATTTTTAAAAAATCACTGACACTAAAAAAGTTGTAAAACCTTTTTGACTGTTTATTTTGTAACTTATAAACTAGGAATCAGACCTATAAGTCATTGTAATGGGAATGGAAATTTGAAGCTCTTCCCTGCCCCTTAATAAGCCTGGGGTAATTTGAAGACCTTTCCTGCTTTAAAAGTAAACTCTGCCCCCTAATAGGCTGAATGTAGTTACATCTCCATGTGACTGCAGTGGGAGGTGTTTGCTGAAGGGTGCAGCAGAGCCCACAGAAAGCTGAGAGTCAGAGCCAGAGAAACAGTGGGAGAGAAAGGGTTCTCAGGCAAGGAATGGGTTTATGAGTAAATATTGATCTTATATTAGTTTGTGGGAAAGCTAAAGGATGGTGTGGCTCTCTGTGTTTTTATGACATTAACCTCTTTGCTTCTATGATGAAATCAGCTTACTGGTTTGGGGATTTGGTTTTCTGGATTCTAAATAAATGTTTTACCTCTGTCCTCTATATGGAGAGTTTGTTATATTTTGCTATTGAGCACCATGAGGGAATGTTTATAGTCACAGTCAGTGTATTTATTGTGATCATGGGTGCTGTAAATATTACATTGGCATTATAGTGCTTAACCCACAGGTTGTTGTGAGGTTAACATAAGCCCAGTGCTGAGCAAACTTCAAATGACGAGATAGAGTTAGCTATCATTTACTATCAAACTAGAAAATTGATATTAAACAACTTGGTAATGACAAATTGCTAAGTCAGTACAAAGCATTGAGGCAAAAAAAAACGTGGAGAATTATTACAATGTATAAGTTTCTCAAAAATTAAAAATAAATAGTATAAGGATTATTTAGGGCAAGATATAAAGGGGAAGAGGAAATAGATCACTCTGTTCTGTCTCTGCTACTCTGCCTGGTTTCAACTCCTCAGAAAACCACATCCCTCCTAGGTTGAATTCATCACCATGTTGTTAACTCAAGCTTTGATTGACATCACCTCCCTTAGCTCCCTCTGACTGAAGGACAGTTCCTTTCTAAAGAGCAGAGCCTGAACTTTTACACTCATTCTACTCTGCACTTTACACCTGCTCCTCTGCCTGTTTTCAATTCCATGGAACACTATATCCCCAGTTATTACCCACCTCATCCATCCTTTTGTTCATCTCTCTACCCATTAGATTGTAAACTGCTGGCAAGCAGAAACTGTCTTTCTTTTTAATTATATCTATGAGGGCTTAGCACAGTACCTGGCACTTAATAGGTTCTTAATAAATGTTTATTGGATTAGATTTGGATAGGGATCAAGGAGGGATAGGACTGACTTGGATAAGAATGAGAGAGCAGACATATTAGGGCTCCAATTACAGGTATTCTGAATGGAGCTAGAGGGCAGTAGCCTGTCATGCCCTTTCCAGTAAAAATGCCAACAAATATTTGATTAGGAAGCTTTCTGTACTTCCCTGGTTTGTTCTGCTAAGTCGAAATGAAATAAGGGAAGGATGTTTCCAAATTCCAGAAAGCCAAGGTTCAGTAAACTCCCATAGCTAAAGCACTTAGAATGAGTGAACCAGTCTAGTAATCTATTCTAGATATCTCAGTGGCACCCCAGATACAGGTAGTTTTCTTTCTTAACCTTTTTGCTAAATGGTGATTCTCTAGAGCAAGATGTAGTATATTCAGGTTTTTTCCCCTCCTTCCACTGCTTTAATACTATGCTGATTCATACAGTTAGGACTATGATGTTTAATATGCTTTTTCTCTCCACTTGTAATCTTACTTGGTAGGTATAACCCTATATTGTATAGATAAAAGCAGTATGATGGGTAGTGGATATTCTGGATGTGGAGTCAGGAAGACTGGATTTAGGTCCCACCACCTCTGACACATATAGGCTGCACGAAGCTGAACTAGTTCCAACTTCTTAGTTTTAGTGTTCTAGGCACCTGTCTAAGATCACAATTGCAGATGTGTAATGCTAGAGAGAATTTTCTTATTGGTATATGGTTCCCTATACCAATGATATCATGGGTCCAATCCAAGATATGTAATTGGTTTGGATTTGTGATTTTATTGTCATAAAAATTCCCAAGGATAAAACTCTCTCTATCAAGAATATGTCTATTAATATGTCAGTTAACAAGCATTTATTAAGAACTTGTTATATATCAGACACATAAAGCCAAGCTAATACAAAGAAAAACAAAAACAAAAAAAACAAGAAACCCAGCTCCTGCCCCTAAAGACCTTACACTATAATGAGGGAGATGGGTACTAACAAGATATATACAGAGTAGAATGAAGATTATTTCAAAGGTTAATGCATCTATGCCTACTCTAGGGGAAGGAAAGGCCTCCTGCAGAAGGCGGGATTTGAGGTGAGTCTTGATAAAGGTAAAGAAACTGAAAGGCTTTTTGCAACTATTATTCTTCCCTGGGGCATAGAAAGAATAAATGATTTGTCCAGGGTCACATGCCTTGTTTGTATCAGTCAGAACTTGAATTTGGAGCTTACATATTTTTTTTTCCTCTCTCTCTCTGTGCCTCTGTCCATCCTGTGTCTTTCTCTCTGTCTCTCTCCGTCTTTGTCTCTCTCTTTCTCTCCTCTCCCTCTTACATATTACTAGCACGACCTTAAATAAGTTGTTAACTTCTGTATGCCAAAGTCTATGTCCTCTGATTTACAGGCTTACATACAAATCCGTTAAATCAACTGAATTGGGTTATGTTTTCCACATCAGGGGTTCCTTATGTTGCTGAAAATCACAATTCCTTCATGTATTCACTATGCTTGTATTTGCATTGCTATTGGGATCTCCAAAGTCAGGTATTACCCTCTAGCAGTGCAAATTTATATCATCTCTGTGATTTATCATCTTAGAAAGTAGAGACCACTATGGCTTGTCCAAGGTTATAAAGCTTGAATGTCTCAGAGGGAGGACTTGAACTCAGTTCTTACTGGTTTCAAAAACAACCTTCTATCCACTGTGCTATAGAGCTTCTCTATATCCCTGTATGTTGCACAGATAATACTGTAGTGTCACTTTTCAACAAAAAAAAAATAATTTTGCTACTTTCTCTATGAGTACCAATGTAAATAAGCCTTAGTCTCTAATAGTGAAGCACAACTTTTTGTATGCATCTCTGTGCCTTGAGGAGTTAAACATTGCAAGCTTCCAAATGGGCATTGACATTTAATTCAAGCCAGTTCACGGTTTTCAATGAATCTTGACTTCTTTTTGGATTTCTGTTTCTATGTATTTTGATCCTAGCTCTCAAGGAAGTCCTGAATAATTTTCTTCTGAGTAAACCAAAGCATTGTGTAACAGTAAAGTAGTAAGGAGACCTTCATAGAAGCCACTGGCATAATTGAACTCAATTCCTGATGAAGCTACTCTGTGTTAAAAACAGGCTAGAATGTTGGGCCAAATCTAATAATAGGGCTAAGTGTAGAGTCTTACATTTGGATTACAGAAATAAACTTTACAAGTACAAAATGAGGGATGTTTGGCCAGATGGCAATTTATGTGGAAAAAAAGTGGAATGGGTTTTAGTGGAACATAGGTTCAGTGCAAGTCAAAAGTATCCTCCTTGATGGCTCTGTGATCTCAGTTATGTGAGAAAAGTCTAAGATGCAAATCACAGCCTCATATGTCTTCTCATCTAGTGGAATCATGGTTCATATCCTCTTGGAAATCCTTCACTGACTATCCACTCATACATCCCTAACATTTAGCATTCTTCATTCTCTTAACTTTTCCTGTGTGTTTAGGCAAGGTAGCCTTTTGTGAATGATTAGGATTCTGTAGTACCAGTGCAATATTCACAGTGGCAACAGTCCCTATAAATATGCCTGCATAGTGCTCAATCACAAAATATAACAGACTCTCCATAGATAAGACAGAAGCAAAACATTTATTCAGACACTAGAAAACCAAATCCCAACACCAGGAAAACAAATCCATCATAGCAACATAGAAGTTAATGCACCATAACATGGCAGAGAGCCACACCATCCTTTAGCCTTCCCACAAACCAACACAAGACCAATATTTATTCACAAGCCTGTCTCCTTTGGAAGCATCCTCTCCTCCCAACCATCTAGCTTCTCTGACTCCCAGCTTCCTGTGGGCTCTACTCTACCCTTCAGCAAACTCCTCCAACCACAAGGTCCATGTGATTACCTTCAGCCTATTAGGGGTCAGGATTTATCTGCAAAGCAGGAAAGGTCTTCAAATTCCCTTAGACTTATTAAGAGGCAGAGAAGATTTTCAAATTCCCATTCCCATTACAAACTCTAATTTCAGGGAGTGGAGTCAAGATGGCAGAGTAGAAACAGGACTTCCCCTGGGCTCTGGCTCCCACCACCTCCAATTCATGTAAAAGGTGACTCTGAACAAACTTTGGAGCCACAGAACCCACAAAATGCTACAGAGAAGCTAACCTCCCACTGAGGACAGCCCGGCAGGCCAGCAGGAAGGGGCCAGCGCAGCACTCTGGGAGCCGACCCAAGACCTACTTGGGCCGGAGGTCTTAGCCCCAGGGTGGGCCTGAGCAGCAGCTGGCTGGAGGGACTTCAGATCACCAGCAGCTATGGTGGTTTCCAGAATTATCAACCCATATATGCTAAGAACAAAGTGAGAGGTCAGTCCAGTGTGGACTTTGGGATCCAGTATTTTGTGATTGCATTGGCCTTTATCCCCTGGAGAGAGAAGCCACTGAGGTGCCTTGGCACAGCTGCTGCCACATGGTAGCTTTAGCTCCTGGTCTGCAGACTGTAGGGGGCCCAAGCAGCCAGTCTGAGGGGTAATCACTCTTGCTTTAGCCTGCTTGGATCTGGATTGTGGTCTAGGATGGAGGTTCTGGGGTGTGTGACCAGCTTGCCAGAGTGTGTGGAGGCTTCAGAGAGGGCATCCAAATAATACATTCAGCAGCTGAGAAAACCCCAGCATTTGGTACAAAGTTCCCGTCTGGTAGAAGAGTGTTACTGTGTTAAAAAGCCCAAAAGTCAAGTAATTGAGTAGCAACGTGAGTAAACAAGGGAAGCAAAGCAAATAGAGTAATCCCAAATTAGACTACTATTTTGGAGACAAAAAGGATCAAAGCATGGAAAAGGAGGAAGACAGAGAAGTTAGAACTCCGGCACCAAAAGCTTCCAAGAAAAATACGAGCTGGTAATAGGCCATAGAGGAGCTTAAAAAGATTTTGAAAATCAAATAAGAGAAGTGGAGGAAAAATTGGGAAAATAAATGAGAACGACGCAAGAAAATTATGAAATGAGAGTCAACAACCTGAGTGAAGAAAATAACACCTTAAAAAATAGACTAATGCCTTTCCCCCAACATGGCGCTGAAGGCGAAGAAGGAAGCTGTTGTCCCCCCCAAGACAGAAGCCAAGTCCAAGGCCTTGAATGCCAAGAAGATAGTGCTGAAGTCCATAGCCACAAAAAGAAGATCCAAACATCCCCCACCTTCCGGTGACCCAAGACACTGAGACTTCGAAGGCAGCCCAAATACCCTCAGAAGAGTGCCCCTTGCAGAAACAAGCTCGAACACTATGCCATCATTAAGCTTCCCTTGACCACTGAGTCTGCTATGAAGAAGATTGAGGACAACAACACCCTAGTCTTCATTGTGGACATCAAGGCCAACAAGCATCAGATCAAGCAGGCCATAAAGAAGCCACATCGATGTGGCCAAGGTCAACACACTGATCTGGCCTGATGGAGAGAAGAAGGCCTATGTCCTTCTTGCTCCAGACTATGATGCTTTAGATGTTGCCAACAAAATTGGAATCATCTAACTTGCTGTGTCCCCATTCCACCTATGATAAAAATAAAGTTTTCCAGAATAAAAAAAAATACACTAACTCAGATGGCAAAAGAGGCTCAAAAAGGCAACGAGGAGAAGAATGCCTTAAAAAGCCGAATTTGCCAGATGGAAAAATAATCTCAAAAGCCCACCAAAGGGAATCATTCCTTCAGAATTAGATTGCAACAAACTCTCATTTCTATCCCTATGCAAAGGGAAAAATTATACAAAAATTATACTATTTAATTATATATTAATTATACTATTTAATATATATTAATATATTATAATTATATTATAATATATATTGATATATATTAATTATATATTAATTATACTAATTAAACAAAAATTATACTATTTTATCTGTGGAAATTGTATTAAAAAGAGGCATTAGTTCCTGTGTTGCCACCATACCTAAGAACCATGGATATTTTCCATCTCATTTGGAGCTGAAATTGAACCCATTAATGTTACTTCCTTCATTAGAATGGGAGCTTCTTGAAGGCAAGTACTGTCTTCCTTTTCTATTTGTATCCCCAGTGCTTAGTAGAGTGCAAATCTTTAAACACACTAAGTGTTTCATAAATGCTTTATTCATTTTAGGTGGCTCTGCAATGTTCCCAGGCCTAATATAATCAGGATAATATCATCCACAATAAAGACCTTGCCATATTTATGGAAACTTTTTCATCTGGCCTCTCCACTGTACATCTTCCATGACAGTTACAAATATTTCCCACAGGCATAACTCTCCAACTTTTATGCTTACTTGATATGAGTAACCTGAGGGTGATCAAATCAGTTACCTATTGTTGTGTTTCAAGTAGTCTCATATGATTTTAATTTAAAATGTGGAAGTTACCTTGTAAGAAGAAAGTTGATTAATTTTTGTTATAGCAGTCAAAAAGCTAATATATCCTTAGGCTATGTTAAGAGAAATTTAGCATCCAGAATTATGTGATAAAATCCTGATCGGTCTCATATATGAGGTACTCTTTTCATTTCTGAGTGCTATGTTTTAAGGACAGTGTACAGTACCCAGAAGAAGGCTACCAGGAAATTTAAGGCCTTTGAAGTTATGTCATATAGGGGTCAGCTAAAGGAACTTTGATTCAATTCAATTGAATAAACATACCAGGCACTGGTTTGGAGGATACAAATACAGAAAAAGAATGACAGTCCCTGCCTTCAAGGAGCTTACATTTAATGTGGAAAGACAACATACAATAGGAAGTGAGAAGGGGGAGTACAGGAGTTACCCTATCTGCAGCTCTGCTGATGGGAGAATTAACCAAAAAGTTTGATGCCAGGTCTCTATAAAGGAAATGTTTGGGAGGAGTTAATATTCCAACCTCCAGTTCTCCAATCAGCTTCCTAGCTGAGTGATAGTTAAGAAAGTGTTGAGTATCCAAAACTTTACATCAACATCATGATGATATTTCAGGAGATCAGCATGTTGTTGCTGGATTTCCAATCCAAGCAGAGCTGCTGATGGAAAGTGGAAAGTTAGCTCTCTACTTTCAAAGGATGTTTAATTTGACAAAGAGATATATAATGTATGTGTCCCCAAATATATCCAAAATCGTCATGTGGAAGAACTGCAGGAGAGTTCTCCTGTCTCAATTTTTCCTTTTGTATACTCATCAATTAGTAGAATCCTTGATACACAGTAAGAAAATGCTTTTTATTCATTATTTTGACATTTTCTGTTTGGTCATAGAGGACAAAAGTAGTAACAACAGACTGAAGTTGTTAAGAAGCAAATTTAGACTTGATTTATGGAACATGTTCCTAAAAATTTTGGGAGGCAATGATGTGTACCCACAGAGGTCTTTAATGAAGCCTTGATTACCGTTTCTCAAAAATGTTATAAAGGTCCAGATCAGAGTAGAAACTCTCTGAGTTGTATTCTCAGTCTGAGAATCTGTCATTCTTCATTTCCTGACTTGAGATGGTTAAGACACATCTTAAGATGGTGTACAATCTATCACAACCTAAATAACACTTGTATCTGGCAAGCAAATGGTGCTAGAGAGTCACTGATATATGTTCAACTTCAAAGCAGTGACCTTGCAGAGGAAGGATAATTTGGAGAAATCTGGGAAGTAAGATCAAAGTCTACCGATTAACAAAGGATTTTGGTACAATCGAGACTTCTTAACCAACTGATCATGCCATAATTAAGTATACATGGTGAAATTGAATCAGTAGTTCATCTGGGGCAGCCTCATGGCAGAGTTTGTAAGACCAGGGCCTGAATTTGTTTGTTCAGCATTCTACTGTGAAACATTTGGTCTTACTCTTACATATTATCTTCTACTGAGCCCTCCTCTTCTTAAAACATCACAATAGTAATAACATCTTCATGTTTATGTTTCTATGCACATACAAGATATATGTATATATGTTTACTTATATTATTGACGTGCATATAATATTTATTTTTGAAAATATAAATGTTTTGGGGCAGCTAGGTGGCACAGTGAGTAGAGCACCTGCCCTGGAGTCAGGAGGACCTGAGTTCAAATCCAGCCTCAGACACAACACAAAAACTAGCCGTGTGACCTTGGGCAAGTCACTTAACCACAACTGCCTCATTTCATTGTAACAATAACCCTGAGGTACAGGTGTTATTGATCCCTATTTGACAGATAAGGAAACTGAGGCTGAGAAAGGTTAAGTGATTTGCACCAGAGTCACACAGCTAGTAAGAGTCTGAGGTGGGATTTGAACTCAGGCTTTCCTGATTCCAGGTATAGTACTGTATCCACTTATACCATCACTATAGATACAGCAGTGATTCAATAGGACTGACTTCTTTTGTGAGTAATAAGTATTAAAGTCTACAAACTTTGTTTATGAAATCAATATAGTGCCAAGAGAGGACAGATTAGGGCTTATATAGAGACAATGGAATTCTAACATTTGACCTTTCATCAAATACAAAGCTTCAGGCACACTCTCTCACTTGTTCTTTCTTTCAGGAGCACAAACACATTGGTCTATCATTTATTAATGACATTAAAGTCAGTGAGCACACTCAGTGATGAACATTCCCCATTAGATTGTAAATTCCTAGAGGGCAGGAACTGTCTTTTGTGCCTTTTGTGTCCCCGGAGCATAGCAGAGTACTTGGCCCATAGTAGGCACTTGATAAATGCTTATTGACTCACTGAGTGAAAAGTGGCACTGTTCCAGTGTTGCTCACAGCTACATCTGTGGTTTGGATGAAGTCCTTCAACATGTCCCATTTTCCTAGGTCCTTGATACAAAGTCAAACGGGTGTTTGTGGAAGCCTTTGAGTGAATAAGGTTAATTTTTTGTCTGTTTTTCAGTGTTGTTGATATCTTCTTTGGCTAGATGAAGGTTTTCTGTGGTTGGGTACATTTGGCTTTAGGGGAAAAGAGTACTGACTTGATAGTCAAAGGACAGGGGTTTAAAGCCCATCTCTTACTGCCTCTGCCATGTTGGTCACTTAGCTTCCTAGGGCCTCCGTTTCCTCACTTGTAACATGAAGGAGTTAGCTTGAATGGTCTTTATGGTCTATTCCAGCTCTGCTATGATTGTATTTATACCTACTGTGTGACCATGGACAAGTAATTTTATTTTTTTAGGCCTTAGGTTTGTTGTTGTTGTCAGTCATTCAGTTATGTCTAACTTTTTGTGAACTCATAGACCCTTCTATTCTCCACTATCTTTTGAAATCTGTCTAAGCTCATGTTCATTGTTTCTATGACACTATCTATCCATCTCATCCTCTGCTGTCCCCTTTTCCTTTTGCCTTTCAATCATTGCCAACCTCAGAGACTTTTCCAGCGAATCTAATCTTCTCATATATGGCCAAAGCTCCAGCTTGAATATTTGACCTTCCAATGAGTAGCCTGAATTAATTTCTTTAAGTATTGACTGATTTGATCTCTTTGCTTTCCAAGGGACTTTCAAAAATCTTCTCCAGCACCTGTTTATTCTTTTGTAAAATAAGGGTGTAGAACTAGACGGCTTCTGAGTTATCATCCAGCTCTAGAGCTTTGATTCTTTGATCCTGTTTTCAGCTAATCTATGCCCATAGGTAATATCACTTTTTTGAGCCTCAGTTTTCTCAACTGTGAAATGAGGGATCTTGACTCTATTATCTTCCAGTTCTAAACCCTTTGACTGTAGTCCCTCTATAATAGTTACATGTGGTTTTGTGCATCACTTCAGTATCTTGTTGTGGTTAGGAGCATCTAGCCCCATGTGATGGCAAGCAAAGGAGTACTTAGCTATTTGTTTCAGTACTTAGCTCCTTCTTTCAGTTCTTCAAGTGTCTTTGAGCTTTTCCTGTGATTATATCAAGCCTTTGTTAGAAACAGAACCTGTGAAGCCCAAAGTGGGAGGAACTTGCCATATAAAAGCAGGAGCACAAGCTGGGACCAAGTAGAATTGGGAAGGATGGCTATGGTGTCCACACTTCGTCTGTCTGTGTTGATGTTACTTTGTCAGACCTGCCTGCTAATAGAGGATGTTGCTGCTTTTACAGAAGCCTTGGGACCTTACTGCTGATTCAGAAGCCCTGAAAGAATACTTTTTTGTTGTCTGTTTAGGGAAGGCCTGAAGGAGGGTTTTACTGATGTTTTCAGAAGTCCTGGGACTTTACTGATGATTTGTGTTGATTTCTCAGACAAAGACTTTGTGGTTCTGTGTTGATTTCACAGGAAGAAAGTGAATTGATGATGGTGCTGGCAATATGTATGAATGTTGTTGTGGCTCTGCTAAGTTTGATGTGTGTAGCTGAACCAGGAGCTGAACTAGGAGCTGGACCAGTAGCTAGGAGCTGCCTACCTGTTAATCCAGGTGATGGTCGGGTGAATTCGGGCAAGAGCTGGGAGCATGGAAGAAGAACCATGAAGTTTGGGAGGTAGCCTGGAATCAAGATGAAAGGACCTTTCCTTGAGTACTTAGTGATGACTGACAATATCATGATTTACTGTTACCTAGGGGTGGGAGAACTTTGTACTTTGTACCCCCTAAGGATGATTGAGTTAAGGATGATTGCTAGCTAGTCTCCAATCAAGATGAAGGAAGACTTTCTGACTAACAAGATTAAGACAACGCAACCTAGGAGTGGGACACCTTTGTACTTTATATCCCTTAAGGATGATTGCTCCTAAAAGATGATTGAAACTTACTGAATGATATCATTTGTTTAAAACTATGTGGCCACTTTAGTAATAAGTTGTTATGTTATATCGCTGTGAATGTTGAACTTTGGTTTATGTGAATGTTTTGCTTTAGTTTACTTTTGAATAAATAAGAAAGTTCACTATACTATGTGATCAGAATCTTAAAGCTATTCATAGCAGCTGTCCTCAGGAGAGCTGCTTGTGCTTGGCTTTACATGCCAGGTCAAGGTCTTTCATGGATTTTAACCTCCGTTAACAGGGTGATTTTGTTTTCTTAGATACTTTTACCTCCAAATAAAATTTTAAAAAATAATATATGTGTCTTTTTTTTCAAAATCACATTTTTTTCTCCATCTACCATCTTACCCTCCCTCCCTTACCTATCTCTCTAAGACCCTTGCTTTGCAAAAAACAAAAAGTCAAAAAACAATTACTACAACAGCTGTGCTCATGTCCATTATATTTGGCATCTGTCTGTATCTACCATATTGGACATCTTTAGTCATTTCACCCCTTGGTGAGATTGGTCATCACAGGCAATATGAGTCACTTTGCTTTTTTGTTGTTTTTGTTTACCATTATTAAAACCATCATAATGTAAAAAATATCATCACAGAACTATAGGATAGGAAGAGAGGATGGTCACATGGCATGAATGAGGTGTGAGAGTCAGAAAGTTTCACTCATATCTTTGCTATGTTAGGAGAAAGTAGGGAAGACTTCCAGCACAATGAATGGATACCCTGTGATGAAATCATGGAAAGACATTAATGAAGGATGCAGGGATGGATTGTGCTTTGCTTCCAAATCAATGAAATCACAGATCCAGTTCAGTATTTGAAAACTGAGAATCCCAGTACATTATTTCCTCCAACTTCTGCTTACTTTGCTCTGAATCAGTTCACAAAGGATTTTCCGTGTTTCTTTTAATTTTCCATAATTTTAATTTTTTAATAGTTCAATAATATAGCATTATATCCATATACTGCAATTTGTTCTTTTTCCCAGTTGTGTCTTTTTCTTTGTTTTTTGTTTTTTTTTGCTAACACAAAAAGGACTACTTTCAACATTTGTATACATCGAGCACCTCCTGGCA
The DNA here is from genome assembly GCF_028583685.1 of Petaurus breviceps papuanus. Classification (NCBI taxonomy): domain Eukaryota; kingdom Metazoa; phylum Chordata; class Mammalia; order Diprotodontia; family Petauridae; genus Petaurus; species Petaurus breviceps. The sequence goes on along the minus strand of NW_027185655.1, from coordinate 85,053,682 downwards.
ACTTTTCACACAACTTCTCATGTATTCCAATTTACATGAGTTGACCCAGAATTTCTCATTCTCTCTTATTCCAGAATGAACCAATATCAGAATCAATATTAATGAATCTTAGCACTAAGTCAGTTTTAGCTCAAATAGTAGGAAGGGAATACACATTTATTACATACCTACTATGTTCCAGGAGCTCTGCCAAGATTTTAAAAATGGTATTGATCTATATTACAATAATTTGCAACCTATAGATGCAATGACAGATGGAACGATAATTAGCAATCCGCCACTTACCAAGTCTTGTTGGTCTTCTTCTCTCAGTCTGCTTTGGGGCATTCTTTGTCTGTGTCATTCTTGAAATCTCATCTTGTGAAAGTAATGCTGTGACAGCTCGGCAAAGGATTCTCTTCAGAGATTCTTTAAGCTTAACTCATTAACTATAGGATAATTGTGGGAAATTAATGTCTGGATAACAGTGTTGCAAGAGACTTAAGATGAAATTGGACATACTTTCAGCCATTTTGAGAAAGAATGTTGCAGAGATGAAGAAAAGATGTTCTCTTCTTGAAATGTTTGCATAGGAATAATATGCATTCCTGACTAATGCCTTATTTAAGTCCTGTCCAATGTGGCACCTTTGGCAGATTATGACTAATAGCCTTGCATATGCTATACTCAATTTCAATATAGGAGGATCAATTTCAGACCATCAACCATAAACTGTAGTTAAAATAAACAGAGTGAACAATGCTCAGATATAAAAATGATAACACAATCACCACAATTCTGACTAATAATGAAGTAGAAGCCACATGGTGCCTGTTGCAGCAAGCACCCCGGCGTCCCCAGGGTGGCTGCTCACACAGGTTCTTGGATCTGCTTTGTTAAAGGAAAGCAACTCAAAATGGGTTAACAAGCTTACTTTAATCAGTCAGACATATATCGTTTACCTTGTTCAGGAGAAAAGGTCAGCACCCTGAACCTCAAAGTATACAGGCATAATTATCAAGACAGAAACATCAAGTAGACAGATTTCCAAACTGTCCAACCATTACATCCATACCCAGTCAACATCTGGGTTTCCACATTCTGGGTTTTTCAAAGCCGGGGGACTCTCAACAACGGCTTCCCAGAATCCAGATCAAATCACAGAACACTTCTCAAAGTGAGCCCCAGAAACAAAGCTACACATCAGGGCTTATATAGCCTTCTCCTGGCTCAGAGAATGTAACAACCTTATTGACTCACTGGCCAATCAAGAAGTATCTACTGAAAAACAAGCCTCCCATCCCAGGCTTCAGGTGCACATTAGCCTAGGGGCAGGGAAGATCTTCAAAATTTACATTCTTATTACATTCGGCCCCAAGATCTTTCATGCCCATAGCATAGACAATTTACTTTTGAATCAGCACCAAACATTTCCCAGGTCACATTTTCAAAGTACAAGAACCAAAGTTACCGAAGTGGCTACTGGCCCTTAAACAAACACAAAGTACATAGCATTATCATCTCAATTCAAAACAAGAGTTCAAATAAAGTTCTGGGGGGAGGGGAGTGTCCTTCCCCTCACACAGCTCCAGCCCCAGCTTCCAAGCACAGAGAGGGGGCTGGGCAAGAAAACCACCAAGGTGGGGTCCCTGGGGATCCAAGGCACTTCATTCCACCCACCATAGTCACAAGTCCATCCTCCCCCAGGGTCCCAAACTGTGGGAAGCAGCCAGGAGAGGCAGCGGCAGCGCGAAGCCCTTTTTGAGTTAGGACTGCTAAGGACTTTCTGCTAAGGACTCCTGCTGAGGACTACCAGGGGCCGGAGCTGCTGGGAGCGCGCTTCCAGGACGCTGGGTGGTTGCTGTGCATGGGGAGAGGAGGACCTTTGCCTGAGGTAGCCTGTTCTGTTTTAAAGGCTTGAAAATGTGGGTGCTTTCTACTTTATCTACCTGTGCCAATGTCATAACTACTCTGATGGCTTTCACTTTCTGGTTTTGGGACTCAGTCTTTTGGTATCTTAATAAATTTTCTAGTTTATTTCCCCATATGGCAAGCATGATGTATTTTGTGATGGATAATTATATCAGCATATTTGTAATCTCTATAGGCATTGTGAATATGGCATTGCTGATACAGTGCCATGAACAAAACATTGGATGGGGGTGTTAGAGAAACTGGGTTCTAATCCTGCCTCTCCTCCTTAATACTTTTGTGATGTTATTTCATCTCTCTGAGTCTGGGATTCCTTACCTATAAAATGAGGGGGTTGGATTAGATAATCTCCAAGGTCCCTTCTAACTCTGATTTTTTTTTTTCAAAATAAGGCATCAATCATAAAAAAGATTCTTGATGTGCCTCACTCCTTTCCTCAAAGGGCAGATTGCAAAAGGCCACTCAGCTTATTTAGTCCAGGAATTAATAGTTAGAAGCCTTGATTCATGCTGTCCAAATTTACCTAGGGCTGTCTGATATCTAGCAATGGCCAATTTTTTTATTCACATTGATAAATATACCAATCAAGCATACCCAGATTCTTATGCATCTTCTTAATAGGAAAACTTATTTGGTAAAGTAAATTAAAATCAGAGATGTTTTAAAGAATATAAAGTTATGGGGCGGCTAGGTGGTGCACTGAATAGAACACCAGCCCCAAAGTAAGGAGGCCCTGAGTTCGAATCCGACCTCAGTAACTTAACACACAAAAACTAGCTGTGTGACCTTGGGCAAGTCACTTTAACCCCACCTTCCCTCTCCAAAAAAAAAGCAAAAAAAAAAAATCCTGGGGTGGCCAGGTAGCACAGCGAGTAAGAGCACCAGCTCCAGTGTTGGGATGACCTGGATCAAATCTGGTCTCAGAGACTCAGCACCACACCCAGAAATAACTGGCCATGTAACCTTGAGCAAGTTACTTAACCCCAATTGCTTTAAAAAAAAAAAAAAGAATATAAAGTTAGGACAAAAGGAGTTTCATAACCAAAGGTGATGTCATCGAGACTAATATCCCCATCTCCAATCAGTAAATCTCATTTTGATAGGTTAAATTCCTTAAGTACCTTCCCTAATAAGCTACTCCACTCCTATACAGTCAGTCAGGTGATTTGACTAAGCTAAGAAACTAAGCAAGGGGGATCTTACATCAAAACTTAGATGTAAAGGGCACAACATAATCAGGAATTTGTGATGTCAGAGGCCTCAGCTTCAATATTTGCTCTTCCAAAATATGTATCTAAATAAAATATGCAGTCACTGTATGTTTGGTGGTCTGATTAGAATTTAGTCTTACCCTTATGATATGGACCAAGGAAAATCTGCTAAAAGTTATAGATTCTAATGGTCCAATTTTTGCTTTAGTTGTATCTGACACAGTGATTCCCGTTGGGGTTTTCTTGGGGAAAAAAACAAAAACAAAAACAAAACTGAAGTGGTTTTCCATTTCCTTCTCCAGGTCATTTTACAGATGAAGAAACTGAGACAAACAGTGACTTACCCAAGGGTCACCCACTGTAATGGTAATAGAAATTTGAAGATCTTCCTTCCCCCTTAATAAGGCTATGTTGAACTTGAGGACCTTTCCTGATTTGAAAATATACTCTGCCCCCTAATAGGCTGCATGTGCTTACCTGGAGACTGTGGTGGGAGGCTTGTTTTTCAGAGAGGCACAACTTTTGTTACTTTGTAGTCAAGTGCATATAGTGCCAATGCAATATTTACAGCACCCACGATCACAATAGAGACAATGACTATGACTATCACATGACATTTGATCGCAAAATATATCAGACTCTCTATATAAAGGCTAAGGATTTATTTAGACACCAGAAAACCGAATCCCAAAACCAGTAAGCTGAAGTACCAAAGATATTTAGAAGCCATAATAATGCTGAGAGCCACGGTATCCTTTAGCCTTCCGACAAACCAATACAAGATCAATATTAACTCACAAAACTTTATCTCTGACTGAGCTCCTTTGTCTCCAACTGTGTGCAACTATCTCCAACTGTCAGACTTACTCTCATCCAGCCTCTCTGTGGGCTCAGCAGGGGAGGTCTTCAAACTCCCCCCTAGGTCTATTAAGTGGCAGGGAAGATCTTCAAATTCCCATTCCCATTACAGTGGGTCATGAGGGTTGTGATGTTCTCTGCCCCTGAAGAAGGCTATATATACCTCTGAGGTGGGGTTTTGCTGTAGGGCTTACTTTGAGAAGAGCTGTGTGATTTGGCCAGATGAGACTCTGGGCAGCCGTTGAGCCCCCAGCTTTGAAAACCCAGATGTTGGTGCTTCTCTCTCTGGTGACTAACTAGGTATGGCTATGTACTGTTCAGAAAGCTGAAAGCCCTGTCTCTTTAATTGTGTTATTTTCTCTTGTAACTTCTGTTTGTTCTGCTTTTTCCCCTGAACCAGGTAAATGTTTGATTAAAGTAAGATTGTTAGCCCTTTTTGATTTGCTTTCCTTTAGAAAAGCAGATCAAAGAATCTGTGCTAGCAGCCAGCCTGGGTATGCTAGGGTGCTTGCTGCTGCACCCACCTAGTGTCTGAGGCTACTTTTGAACACAGGTCTTCTGGACTGCAGAGCTCACACTCTATCTACTGTGTCACCTAACATACAGATCAACTGTGAATGTTCCCTACTTTTCCAATAACTACAAGGTTTCTTTTGCAGCATATTCATAGTTCACTTCTGTTGACATTACTCTTGGTTAACAAACATCTGGCATTTTTGTGACTAAGCACAATTTTGACACTTTACTGCAAAGCATGAAATGTAAGGAATGTTATTTTTTATTCACTAAAATTTAACAATTACAGACAAATGCAAAGTCATATATAGGGAGAATGACTGGAGTTTTATATCAGGACACTGAAATCATGCAATCATTTGCAATCATGCAATCACATATAATTTTTCATTAACTAGAAATAGTTTTGTCTAGTACCTAGTTAGCAAAAGTAATTTGTTAAATTAGGAAGCTACTAAAATGAGCTTCCCCTATTCTGCCCCAGGGAAGGGTCCTTGTCATAATGCAGGATATATATTTTTATTCTTTCATCTAGATTTGTCTTAAATAGTTGATTCAGGGGTGGCTAGGTGGCACAGTGAATAGAGCACTGGCCCTGGAGTCAGCAGGACCTGAGTTTAAATCTGTACACAGTAACAGCAATATTGTATGATGAAGAATTGTGAATGACTTAGCTAGTCTCAGTAATACAATGTTCCAAGACAATCCCAAAGAACTAATGACAAAGCATATTATCTGCCTTCAGAGAAAGAACTGATTCTACTGAATATAGACTGAAGCATGCTATTTTTCACTTTATTTTTTATCTTATAGTACAAAATGACTAATATGGAAATGTTTTACATAATTGAACATGTATAAACTACATCTTATTTCTTACCATCTTAAGAAGGGGGGGAGGGGAGAGAGGGAGTGTTAAAATTTGGAACTCAAAACTTTAAATAAAAATGTTTAAAAAATTTAAAAAAAAAAGTACAAGTCCTGAAGAAATTTATGCTTTATTTGGGGCATACAAAATTTGTACAATTAAAAGATGCAAAATTTGTGTAATCTAATTTTAAGAGCTATTGGGTGGGGGAAAGAAAGGAGTAATAATAACTGGAGGGTGCTCAAGAAAGATTTCCTATAGAACGTGGCACGCGATCTGTCTTTTGAAGGATGCCAAGATTTCTATCAAGTGGAGGTAAGATGGTAGTAAGGAGGTCTTCTCCAAAAATGGGAGATCAGCTGGGCAAAGACAAGGATATAGTGGATAATATGTCAGAGAAGAGGAAGCAAGTGGTAGGCCAGTTTGACTGGAAGGAGAATAAATGAAAGAGTATATGAAATAAGACTAGAGATGTAAATGGGAGTAGGACTTTAGAATGCCTTATATGCCAGCATGAGGATCTTGTATTTTGATGCTTTTTTGAATGTATTGGTGTTTTGATGTATTTGTGTTTGTATAGGTAATGTGCTCAGATAGGTACTTTACAAATATCAAGTTGACATGTATGTGGAGGGATGAATTGAAGGGTGGATAGAATGAATGCAAGAATGAGGGACTGGAATAGGGTGACAACTATAAGTGGAGAGGAGACATGTACAGAAAATGTCGTGGAGGTAAAATACTGATTGAATCTGTGGTTTTAAGGAGAGGGGAAAATCAAGCTTAACCCTTAGGCTAGAAATTGGATGGCCAGGAAAATGGTGGTATTTCCAACAGAAACAAAGAAATTTGGAGGAGGTATAGGTTTTTGGGGGGAAGGGTTGGGAATGGAAGGGAATAAAATTAGTTCATTTTTGACATGTTGAGTTTAATGCAATTCCTTCAGGACACCTAGTTGGTGATGTACAGAAGGCAACTTGTGATTGAGGTTTAGAGTATTAGATAGAGTCTAAACAGGATTTTGTAAATTTGGGAATCATTTGCATAGTGAGGATAATTAAACTCATGGGAGCCAATAGGATCAAAGAGAAAATGCAAAGGTAGTGTGTGTATCGTGATTTTTGGTGTGAGGTGAACTTTAATATGTATAAAGTGAATTTTTGTTATTATTTCTTAAAGTTCAGTTTCCCAGGATCCATGGACATAACAATCTCTGGTTTCCAAGTATTATATATGAGTTCTCACAGTTATGATTCAAAATATCTCCACCACACTGGTGCAACATTGTATAATGATAAATAATATAAACATCCACTGTGACGGTGTAATGAGATACAGGGATGAGGTGATGTAAACTTGTGAGGCTATTGCTAGCAGTATGCCTTTTTTTGTCTGTTGCCCTATAGAATAGGTGGGTACAGGTCAAGGGGTGGGGAACCTTAGGGTTTAATGCACAAGCTGTGTGCTTTGATCAACCTCCATCAACGGCTTGGGGGGGAATCTGTATTTGCTTCAATAGACCCCCATTGAGGCTTGAGGAGATTTAAGAGGATGCACAAGTTATGCCTGTCTCTATTGGTCCCATTGAGACATAGGGATAATTGGTCCTCCTTTTCTTGGGGACCCTGCAAGAGGGATGATTAGAGAATGCTGTAGGAGTTTGTGCTCCCATTATCAGCAATCTTCTTGTGAGAAAACTAGATTAAAATAAAGTAAGATTATTAAGCCCTTCTTAGTATCTTTCCTGTATGATCAGGTCAAGACAGAACCTGTGCTAGCAGTACTCCTGTGTGCTGTGTCTATCTGTCTTACAGGTAGAAATTAAGAGACTCTAGGACAAAGTTCTGAGTGCTGCCTACAGTTAGTGAAAATGATGACCCAGCAAAGAAATTTGAGCAGGACTAGCTAGGCAGGAAGGAGAATGGAGAGAAATCAGTATTACAGAAGCCAAGGGAGAAGGGATTTTCCAGGATTAGTGAACATCAACAATACCAAAAATCTTCTAGAAGTTAAATAGAGTGAGGAATAGAGAAAAGGTCCTTCATTACATTTAATAGTCAAGATCCTTGGTAGTCTTGGAGAGAGCAGTTTCATCTTGATGGTGGGTTCCGAATTCATTCAGTCCACACACATTTATTAAGTGCTTACTACATGCCAAACACTGTACTGACAAGTAAATGCGAGAGTCAAGGAAGTGGAAGCAATGTGCAGACACATTTTCTAGGAGTTGGATATGAATTTAAGATGAGATGCAGGATTACAGCTGGAGAGAAAAGCAAGTTATGTTTTCTTTTTCTTTCTTCTTTTAAAAGGATGGGGAGAACTGAATATGTTCTAAGACTTTGAGTAATGAGGAAGTACACTGGGGGATGAGGAGAGATTGAAAATGAAAGGAACAAGTTGCTTTTCTTCTCAATGGGTGGGAAGGAGGGAGGGAATTCAGAACTCAAAATTTAAATAAAGAGAATATTATAAATAAATAGATAATGTTTATATTTTTAAAAAATGAAATGAAAGATAGAGAATGATAGAGATTCCAGAAGAGATGGTAGAGGACAGAATCAATAGGATGAGGGGAAGAATGAAGCTTCTTCTTCCTCTTCTGCCATCAGAAATTAAAAAAGGAGAATAGAACGGGGGAAGGATCGATAAAAAAGGTGTGAAAAAGGAAAAAAGAGAGACTCATCTCATGGACTACACTTTCTACTTGAATCCTTTCTTAACCATTCCTTCCCCCCACAACTGCTAGTTTTTTAATTTCCTTCAGTACATTTATTTTTATTTATTATATTTATATGTAGTCTATATATTATATACCCTTATATATATATATATATATATATATATATATATATATATATTTGTTGCCACAGACAGAATAGAAACTCCTTGAGTTAGTTTCATTCATTGTATTTACATATTAAGCACCTAACACAGTGCCTGGCATACCATAGGCACTTAATAACTACTTGCTGACTGATAAATTCTCCTGAGTTTATGATTTCAAGTTTTGTTTCTTTTATCTCTCTCCTCCCTTTTGTGTTCTAAACGCAACAAGGTGGTACTTTTAATTTGATGCTTTTTTGTGGAAGGTACCACTATTGATAAGGTTCTGTCTTTATACAGGAACAATTTGTTTAAAGTATTTAATATGTATTTGTGCTTACTTGTATTCATTTTTGTTATTTTTTAGAGGCAGTTGAGGTTAAATGACTTGCTCGGGGTCTCATTGCCAGCAAGCATCTGATTCTGGAGTTGAACTCAGGTCCTTCTGACTCCAGGGCTGGTGCTCTATCTCCTATGCCATCTAGCTGCCCTGTGATTATTTTTAAACAGCCCTAGTAAAGAACACAGATTCAAATTGAGTTTAAGGGCTGGGCCAAGTTGGTTTCTGGAAATTGACTAAAGGATGTTATAGCACCTGATTTGAGAAGGGGTTGTATTTGCTAAAGGGAAAGTGGCACAAATCAGCATTAGTATAACTGTGGAGTAAACCTGTAAAATGTGCGTTTTTCTTCCTCATGTCAGCTCCTAAACTTTGAGTGTAAAATTTGGCAACAAAAACCTAGGCTTAAATCCTTAGAATCTATTGCTACTTTGTGCCATTCAGCTGGTTATTTGCCTTTCATCTATAAAGTAATTGGTTTGAATTAAATGATCTCTAAGGCCCCTTCTATCTCTAAATCTAAATCTACGATTTTGTCATTAATAAATTCCTACTGAAGTATAAATAACAATGCACCTGAAACCTCCTGTTCAGTGCTAAAAATCAACCATGATAGAATACTGCCATGCAGTTTCTGTTTTGCTTGATTGTGTTTAAATTAATGAACGAAAAATAAATGTTAAGCATTTACCTTGTGCAAAATACAGTCAAAATAGAACAAAATTTTTTCATTCAGTATTTATTAAGTACCTACCATGTACTAGGTACTGTGCTAAGTACTAGGGGCATAAAAAAAAAGGTGAGAGACAGTCCCTGCCCTCAAGAAGTTCACAATCTAAAGGGAGAAACAACATAAAAATAATTAACAAAGGGACTGAACTAGAATGAAAGGGAAGGCTGTGGTAAAATGTGGGCTTTTTTTTTCCTTTTTCAAAATTTTATGTTAGACTCAAATGCCAGAAAACAAATACAGAATAGAGAAAAGAAACAAAAACATATATTAAACTTAAATATTGGAACTTAAATACAAAGTTAGAAAGAAAGAAAAAGCATGCCACATGCATTGCAGAACATAAGAGGATTCAAAATATGTAACAATAGATTTTCATTTCAAGAAAGCCTATATGCTAAATAAAACTTGTGTTGAGAATTGTCCATCTTTTCCTTGCTTCCTTGTGAGTTTTCTTTTGTTCTCTGCTGTGCACTTTTTTACTTTGCTCTTTTTCCCTCCCGCCAAGCTCCCCAAAGAAGTCTACAATAAAGTTTAGATATGGTTCTCTACAGCTATATATACATACTCATATACATACATATGTAGACACATACGTTCCCAAACCTATTCTTTTTTTTTTTA
>NW_027185655.1:85024796-85043698 GCF_028583685.1 Petaurus breviceps papuanus | reverse complement strand
AAAGCAATCGGGGTTAAGTAACTTGCTCAAGGTTACATGGCCAGTTATTTCTGGTTGTGGTGCTAAGTATCTGAGCCCAGATTTGATCCCCAGGTCATCCAGACTCTGGAGCCGGTGCTCTCACTCACCATGCAACCTGGCCACCCCTCCCAAAACTATTCTACCCCTGATCTTTGTTTTTTATGTATGATTATATCTCTTGTTTCCTATCCCTCCTGCCTCCTCTACTTTACTTCTACCCGCTACATTACCCTCCTATAACTTGCCTACCCCCCTTCAACGATGCCTCCCCCATCCTCCCATTTCCATAAATCTAAACATACTTCTATAACTGTTTTACCTATTCCCTCACCCTCCCTTCTAAACATCCCTCTGTTGTCCTCTCCCTGCTCCCTATGCCCTTACCATTTTATTTCTCCTTAATTTAAAAGACTTTTATATTCTTCTAAATATGTGTGTATTGTTCCCTCTTAAACCCATTCCCAATGAATGTAGGTTACCAGAACTACCAGCCCTCCTTCCCCATCTAATTCTTCTGTATCAGTTCTTCCTTTTGCACCTCAAATAATTACTCTTTTAAGCTGCTTTTAAATGGTTTTACTTTTTAAATTCATATCATTTTCAGGTTTACCCCCAATCTTTCCTATAAACTACCCAATTATTGATAAGAATCGTAGACATCCATTTTATATTTTACATATGTGAAAAGTAAACAGTCTGTCCTTATGGATCCCTTATAATAAAAAAGGTGGGATTTTCATTGTGACTTAAAGGAATTCAGGGAAGTCTATGTCAGAGCAGAAGAGGGAAAGTATTCTGGTCTAGGCAGAAATGGGGGACAACACAGATGACGGGGGGGAGACCAGTTTTTCAACTTGAAGTCACATGGAATGTCCCAGTCATTCTAAAATTACAGAAGCAAAGCAAATGTGAATATATCTTTTTTAGTGTCATTTCCGTGAATAAAATCATATCCTTTTCTGATGTTGAGCCATGTGATATGCCAAGGACTTGAACTCTGAAAACTTTCCAGGTCTTCAGTAGATCTGTCTACTGGAGTGGTGAGGGGGTGGTACAAGGGGGGTTAGAATACCTGTAAAGGGAGTTTCTAGGCTGCATCCTCACCAGGATTGCTTCCTTGGATAGTGAATAGCTGGCTAGAAAGCAGGGTTACTGGTTTGGATGTGGGGAAGAGGGGTTCTGGTCAGGGTTCTTGTGCTCACCTGCTTATCTCTCATTAGTGTTGGTGTTGGTGGGAATGTCTAGTTTTACTCCCCAGGTTGCTCCCTTGAGGTCCAACAGGCTAAGGTGGAGGTAGGGCAGGACTTCTGACCCTGGGTACCTCTTCTAGGATCTGAGTGGAGGTGGTAGTTCAAATGGTTTGAACCAAAGTCTTCTTTTAAGCTCCGGACTTCTGGTTTGCTTGGCCTCTTAAGAGTAGTTTGTCAGCAGTGAGTAGCTTGCCCCTACTCCATTGGAGCTGCTCCCTCAGATAGATGATGGCCCTAGGAAGTGGGCTATAAGCAAAGCTTTAGAAAGCTGTGGCTTTAAAGGGACAATGTGTTAAAGTAAGAATAGTGTTGGAGTTGGTCTCAGGAAAGATCAGAATTCAAATTCTACCTCTGACTTTTACTAACTGTGTGACTGTGGGTAAATCACCTAACATTGGTGTGCCTCAGTTTACTGATCTCTATGATGGGAGTAATAAAAGTTATAGTTCCTACAGTTGTGAGGATCAAATTAGATAATATGAATGAACCAGTTGGCGAACTTTAAAGTACTATATAAATTTCAGCTGATTTAGGTGGTATGATTATATAGTTTCATCATAGATTTAGAATTAGAGATTGTAGGCACCATCTAATTCCACCCCCACATCTTACAAATGAGTATCCTGAGGCCTACATTAAGTTAAATAATTTGTTTGAGATCACATGAGTGACAAAGGCTCATTTTGAACCCTGGTCCTCTCACACCAAATCCAGGCATTTTTCCACTGTACTTCATTATTTCATGAACTATTATGATCCCATTTAATGTTATCCTGTATTATTGAAGGGCTCTCATGTATTAGTCAAAGTGAACTTACTAATGACTTCAGTGATAGGTTTGGATTACTTTAGAATACAGCTCATATAATCCTCCCTTCCTGGATTTATCCAGGATTCACAAAAGCATTTTAAAGCTAATTTGTCTAACAGTTTTCATTCTTAAGTGGGAGAGAGAAAGGAGAGGTTCTTACTCTATAGTTTTAAAAAACAAACAAAACAAAAAACAAAGAAATGAGTTTGCTGTTTTAATCTCCTCTCTCCCTTCTCCCTCCCACACCCAAATGCTAAATGAAAAAAAAAAACTATTTGCAATGCCTAAGTGGCTTCCTAAGGAGGAAAGAGCTATTGCAGGAGACCCAGTGTTAAGATGCACTGGGTGTTGCCATGGGATACAGTCTTAAAAAGAGTATTTGCAGAGCAGATGGACTAAAGCTAAATAAAGTCTTACAGGTACTAAATAAGGAATTTTCTATGTGTCTTACCACCAAACAATGGGGATGATATGAACATTTTGCTGTGTTGGGAAAATTAGCTTCTATAGTTTTAAGGCACTTTAATTTAAACCCCTGACCAACCAAGCCCTTCATTCGAGTCATCATTGTAGTCTCTGTGGGTATGGATGGATAGGTAGGTGGGAGTGTCCCTGTGGCTCAGAAGCTATAAGAATGGAACACACTATCTGTTACATCCTATGATAATGGAGAGCCTTCAAATACAGGGCTGGCTATAAACTGTAGGCCTGCCATTTGAGGACCAGACAAGCTCAGGTTTGACATCTCATTACCTGTTTGGTGACACAGGATGATGAATTTTTCATTCCCCCACATTTCCAAAGATAATTTAACTAAAAAGGTTGACCTGTATTGGTGAGAAGGAAAATATATGGCCTTAGAATATGTTTTTAAACATAAAACAATATTTTTGACTATTTGGAGTGTGTTGATGCTTGGTCTGATGGTAGGTCCTCTAAAGTGCCTTAAAACTATAGAAGCCGGGGCAGCTAGGTGGTACAGTGAATGGAGCACTGGGCCTGGAGTCAGGAGGACCTGCATTCAAATCCAACCTCAGACATTTAACACACACACACACACACACACAAAAAAACTAGCCGTGTGACCTTGGGCAAGTCACTTAACCCCAGTTGCCCTCTAAAAAAATAAAAGCAAAAAAACTATAGAAGTAAATTTTGATACTTCCATGGTAATGCTCTTAAATGAGGCAGGAGGTGAGTTTCTAAGAACTGTTTTTTTAAAAAGTCACCACATTGTTTTACAAGTCTGAATTGATACTTCTCCATCTTAAATATGTATAAACAAAAAATATCTGTTGGATTTTTTTGTAACCACCTTCTGACATCTTCAGATTACAATTCTAAAAGTAAATCACTGAAATGAATAGAGAATGCTATTTAAAACCCACTAAAGATAGATCCATTGGGCCAACTTGTTTACCTAAACCTTCCTCACTGGGTGGCTGTTGGACAGACCATATTGATTTTTTTGTTCAACATAACAATACTATTTTAATTGCCATTAAATCCTAAGAAGCCTTTCAATGAATTACCTAGTTTTCACAAGAATGTATAATACCTTTTAGACTATCTGTGGATTGAATACATGGGTTATATACAGTGTGAATTTCTATGGCAACAGCAGATGTGCTCAGCAGAGATGCATTGATTTACTAATTCCTAACCAGAGGTATTTGGTGAGAAAATTTGCTTGAGAATCATATGTATAAATAGGAACTTTTGAATTATTACTTGACATTTACTGAATTCCAGCAATAAGGCAATCTTCTACAGAACAAAGATTTTTTTTTAAAGTCCCTGCCTGTGGGCTAGTAATCTAAATAAAACAGACTTCAAGTAAGAGACAAAAATGTAACTGTGAGGGAATAGAATGATAACACAATGGCAGTGGAAGCTCTTGTTATTAAATGTCCAGAGGTTTGCACTCGCAAAGCAGTAGTATTTGGAAAGGTTTTACAAAGTATATCTCTCTGTGTGAGTTTGTGGATAAAATGTTTATAATGTATGGAAAGAACTTTGCAAGCCTTAGCGCTGTGCATGCATATAAGCTATTATTATTGTTATTATTTTCTTGTTATGGTTTGTACATATATTTGCATATGTGTGTACAAGTTTATTAATATATCCAATCTACTGTCTGCAAGTCAATGTTATAGACCCCAGGGATACAGAGACAAAACATCTCATTGTCCAGAGGATTACATTTATTGGGGCAAAAGGGGGCACCACAGGGATATAATTTATTAATAAATATGTTCTTGAGGATTTGAAGAACTAGAGAATCTGAACAATAAAACCTGCAGTTCCCAAAATGTGGTTCAGGGACCTCCCCTTTCAGAGCAACCACCAAATCAAAAATTATTTTCATAGTGATATTAAAATGTTTTTATTTCTAAATAGAGTATTAATAGCTATAAGACTCATGGAAGGGAAGAAGCACTTATTAAGTGCCTACTATGTGCCAGAGTCTGTGCTAAGAACTTTAGAGATATGCCATTTGATCCCCACAACAATGCTCAGAAGTTAATGCTATTAGTATCCCCATTTTGTAGTTAGGGAAACAGAAGCAGACAGATGTTAAGGTCACACAGTAAGTAAGTGTCCAAGGTTAGACATAAACTCAAGTCTTGTTAACTCCAGGCCCAGTGCTCTAACCTCGGTGTAATTTTTGTATCTGTAATTTTTAAGAATGTAAGAGAGTAGATCCGGGCTTTTGTAACAAAAAGTGATTATTTGACAAAAATTGATTAAAAAAAAACTTGGAAAACAGTATGGCAAAAACTAGATGTAGACTAACAAGGTCAAAATGGGTACATGATTACACATAAAGGGGGGCACCATAAGTAAATTAAAAGAGCATAATATAGTTTATTGTTTCGATCTATGAATATGGGAAGAATTCAGGACCAAAGAAAATAGAGAGAGAATTACAAAATGTAAAATAGCTAATTTTGATTATATAAAGTTAAAAAGTTTTTTTTTCCCACAAACAAAACCAATACAATCAAAATTAAAAGGAAAGCAGAAAACTGGGGGAAAATTTTTGCAATGACTATCTCTGACAAAGGCCTCATTTCTCAAATGCATAGAGAAATGAATTAAATTTATAGAAATGCAATTCATTCCCTAATTGATAAACAGTCAAAGGATAAAAACAGATAATTTTCAACTAATAAAGCAAAGATACATACATATATATATATAGTCATATAAAAATGCTCTAAAACAGTATTGATCAGAGAAGTGCAAATTAAAACAATTTTGAGATACCACCTCACATCTATCAGATTGGCTTATATGATGAAAAAAGAAAATGATAAATGGTAAAGGCCATGTGGGATAGTTGAGACACTAATGCACTATTGAGGGAGTCATGGACTAATCCAACCATCGTGGAGAGCAATTTGGAACTCTGCCCAAAGGGCTATAAAACTCTGCCTACTCTTTGATCTAGCAGTACCCCTGCTAGGTCTATATCCCAAAGACATCCCCCCAAAAAGGGAAAAGGATGTATTTGTATAAATATAAATATAAACATATATATATATATATATATATATATCAGCTCTTTTTGTGTTGACTAAGAATTGGAAATTTAGAGAATGTTGATCAATTGGGGAATGACTAAGCAAACTTTGTTAAATGATTGTGATGGGATAGCATTGTGCTATTAGAAATCAAAAGCAGGATGATTTCAGAAAAACCTGGAAAGACTTACATGAACTGAAGCATAGTGAACTGAACAGAACCAGGAGAATATTGTATGCACTAACAACAATATTGTTTGATAAAGAATTGTAAATGACTTGACTATTCAATGATTCAAGACAATCCCAAAGGACTTATGATGATGCATTCTATATGCCTTCAGAAAAAGAACTGACACTTTCTGAATACAGATTGAAGAATGCTATTTCTTCCTTCCTTCCTTCTTTCCTTCCATTTAAAAAAATCGAGTCTTCTTGTACAAAATTACTAATATGGTAATATTTTACAATGATTGTACATGTATAAACTATATTGGGAAATAAGGGAGAGAATGATAAAATTTGCAACTCAAAACTTTAAAAACAAGTATTAAAAATAGCTTTAATATATAATTGGGGAAAAATAAAATATATGTAAAATATCTAAAATTTTAAAAATGTAAAGGAGTCATAAGAACAAAGTTTGAAAACCACTGGATTAGAGGTTCAGGAAAAACTTGCAGGAGATGGTATTTGAGTCAAACCTTGAAGAAAGTGAGTCATGGATACTAGTTCAAAGAAAAAGAAGCAAGTCAATTTGACCAGAACACAAAGTATGAGGGAGAACAATAGATCAGTGTGAAAAGAAAGATTGCAATCACACTATGAAAAACTTTAAATATCAAATAAGGAATTTGTGGTGCAGTGGGTAGAGTGTTGTACCAAGAGTCAGGAAGACCTAAGTTCAAATCTGACCAGAGACACTTACTAGGTGTGTGACCCTGGGCAAGTCACTTAACACCATTTATCTCAGTTTCCTCATCTGTAAAATGAGCTAGAAAAGGAAATGGGAAACCATTCTAGTACCTTTGCCAAGAAAACAAAAAATGGGGTCTTGAAGGGTTAGACATGACCTTACAACAGAAACAGAGAAATTGTATTTAAGGAGTATTAAGGACCCACTGATTATTCTTGAGTAGGAAACTGAGGTATTAAGCCTAGTGTTCTGGAAATATTTTTAAAATAGATATTCAGCATAATTTTTTGTTTGTTTTTTTACAGCACCTACATTTTCCTTTGTAACCTTCTCCCTCTTGCCTCCCAGAGTGATATTCGTTATAACAAAGGTTGTTTCTTTATTTTTAAAGAAGGAAAAAGAGGGAAAAAAAGAATATATTTCCATTTATGATCAATATGCACAAAAAAATAATCATATAATGATACACACTTGGACCCTCCCCCCAACACTTAAGCAAAAGAATAGAGGGAGATATTTTCTCACATTTCTTCTTTGGGACTAAGGTTGCTCTTGATGGTTTTGCCACATTTTCAATTCTTTTGTGGTTGTTCTTTCCATTCACATTATGTATATTGATTCTTGGCTTTACTGAACTCACTTTTCATTAGTTCATAAAAATCTCTCTGTGTTTCTCTGAATCATTGTATTCATCCTTCCTTATAAATAGTAATATTTTATTACATTCATATACCAAAATTTGTTTAGGCAATCCCAAGTAGTTGGGTATAAACTTTGTTTCTAGTCTTTTCCTGTCACCAAAAGTCCTGCTATGAACATAAAGTGTCCCCAAAATCTTAGTGCAGATTTAAGCTTTAATTACTTCACAGGCATAAATGTTGCAAATATATTTTTTTAAATGTGACAGGTTACTTATTTATGTTTTTAATATTAATGTTTTTTAAACTTAATATAACCAGCAACTTAGGTTATACATTGCTTTAATTGATTGTTGAACTTTGTAAAAACTTTCATCAACTACTACTCTCACTGAGAATATTGTATTTGTAATTCTAGTCTTAAAAATTATGCAAATGGGGTGGCTAGGTGGCACAGTGAATAGAGCACCGGCCCTGGAGTCAGGAGCACCTGAGTTCAAAAGTGGCCTCAGACACTTAACACGTGTTAGCTGGGTGACCTTGATCAAGTCACTTAACCCCAATTGCTCTGTCCTCCCCCCTCAAAAAAAAAAAAAGAAAAAATTATCCAAACAATGATGTTCGATAGTTTTACAAAACCCAACAAATAAAAGCTTACTAGAGACCAAGTGGGTCTAATAAAAGGATTTTTTCCTGTGGATTTACCCATGTGAGAGTCATCCAGAGAGTATCACATACCCCATGCTTAATGACAAGGTGAATTTAATTGTCTTGTTATAATTGTAATTAAAGATGCATTCAAAATTCAGAAAACTAGATAAAAAGAAATGGAAATCATCAAACTTTCAAATAGATGCTATTTTAAGTGTGTCATATTTATACTTATAAATTACTACAGCTCAAAACTGCCCCAGGACTGTGGGGACATCTTGGTTTTTGTTGTATAGGACTTTTGTTTGTTTGTTTCCTCAGTGACCTTCTTGAGGATTTTGCCTTATTGTGAAATGTCTGGATAAAAGGGTATGTACATGGTAGTCATTTATTTGCATAATTCCAAATCAATTTCCAAAATGGTTGCATTAATTCACAACTTCACCAACAATACCATAGAGCAATTTTGCTTCTACAACCTCTCCAATATAATAATAACTGGCATTTATATAAGACATCAAGATTACCAAAGTATGGTGTATAAATTTTCTCATCTGATTATTTCAACAACCCTGCAAGGGAGGTGTTATTAATTATACTTACTTTCATAGATGAAGAAACTAAGGCTTACAGGTAAAGTGGCTTTTCCAGGGTCACATAGTTATTAGGTGTCTGAGGAAGGATTTGAATTCACATTTTCCTGATTCTAAGTCCAACATTATATTCACTATACTACCTATCCTTCTAAGGGAACATTGACTATTTCAATATTTTTTTCATCTTTGTCAATTTTCTGAGTGTCTTGAAATTTATTGGAAATTTTCAGTTGCATTTCTCTTATTAGTGATATGAAGTATCCTTTCATGTGATTTTTGATGATTTACAATTCTTTTGTTTTGAGAAATGGTAGTTCATATCCTTTGGCCACTTAACTATTCAGGAATGGCTTTTTGTCATATATTTTTCCATTAGTTATCTATATTTTTAATAACAATGCTTTATATAAGAAATTTGATATAAAGTTATTGTTGTTGTTTTCTCCCAGCTGTCTACTTAGGAAGATATATTTTCTGGTTTTGTGGAGAGTGGATTGCAGGGGCAAGAAATTGTGAATCCAATTAGAAAACTCTTGCAAGAATTTAAAAAAGAGATGATCATGTCTTGAATGAGAGTGCTGGTTGTGTGATTGAGAGGAGACAGAAATAATCAATCAGTCAGCTGGCATATAAGGGCCTCTTTTGTGGAGATAGAATGATGAAAGTTTGGTAACTTGTTGAATGTGGAGTATGATGGAGACTGAAGAGGTGGGGTTGGCTTTGCAGTATTATAAACAATTAATATTATACATGAATAAGGACTGGGATAGGGGCTGAACCTGTAAATCCATTGGCATAGAGAACATATAACTGAGGAAACTCCCCCTATCAATTCATGTCTGAACCTTCTCTACAACTTAGGGTCTTAAAGGATTTCCCTGAGAGTTTAAGTGACTTGCCTTTCTGGTTCCATAACCTATATGTGTGTAGCAGCAAGCACCCCAAGCATCCTCAGGGTTTGCTGCCAATACAGGTTCTTGGATCTGCTTTGTTAAAGGAAAGCAACTCAAAATGGGTTAACAAGCTTACTTTAATCAGTCAGACATATATCGTTTACCTTGTTCAGGGGAAAAAGGTCAGCACCCCGAACTTCAAAGTATACAGGCAGAATTATCAAGACAGAAACAGATCAAGTAGACAGATTTCCAAACTGTCCAACCATTACATCCATACCCAGTCAACATCTGGGTTTCAACATCTGGGTTTTTCAAAGCCAGGGGGGCTCTGGACAATAGCTTCCCAGAATCCAGATCAAATCACAGAACACTTCTCAAAGTGAGCCCCCAAAACAAAGTCTCACATCAGGGCTTATATAGCCTTCTCCTGGCTCAGAGAATGTAACAACCTTATTGACCCACTGGCCAATCAAAAAGTATCTACTGAAAAACAAGCTTCCCACTGCAGGCTTCAGGTGCACTTTAGCCTAGGGGCAGGGAAGATCTTCCAAATTTGCTTTCCCATTACAATGTGCCAAAGCTAAAATCTGAACCCAGGTCTTACCTGCTTCAAGGGCAGCTCTTTGTCACCTACAACATATTGCTTCTCTATATTGTGTGTGTGTGTATACACACACATTTATACCTATTATATACATATATACATACCTGTTTACAATCATATACTGTATACATATGTAATGCTAGATGGTGGCACTGATGCTCTGAAACTCTTGTAGCTAAATCAGTTTATTGTTTTTTGCTCAATTCTGACTTTCCTTGCATTTGACACCATTTGTCATTGCTAATTTCTTTTTGTAATATTCTTCTTTTTTCTGATGTACTAAGTCACCTCATTTTAATACTACTCTGCTTATTCTCTATTTCCTTCATTTCCTTGGTTATTTTCCCACTCAATCATGTCTCTATTCTGAATTACCTAGGATATTTGGCCCTGCATTGAAAAACCAAGTGGAAAGTTAGAATAACATGATAACTTTTTGACTGCATCTTTTGCATACGTGGGTTACATCTTTATTTGTCCATTGTTGCTCAGCACAACAAAAATGAGTCAATGAACATTCTCAACTCAAATTCAACTCATGTAACATCCAACACCACCCCTGAGCACAGGAAGACATCCCTTCAGCTTTTCCTCTGATTGACCCATTGATCTCAATTATCCAAATATGGTTCTCAGTTCCTTGACAAAGAAAATGTTAAGATCAAACTTCCTTGGAAAGGAATAATTTTCATATAGTACATAGCCATTTTTTTCGCTAGTGTAGAAACCTTCCTTGTGAACATGAAATGTCACAAGAATATGACCTTGGATACTTGGAATTCCTTGAATACTATCCCATCACTTATTCTTCCTACCCAATATATGGAATATATCAGTCAAGGGCCTGCTGTCTGTCCTCTGCTCTCCCTCTTCTATATTTATTATTTCACATAGCTCATTTACTGACATGGCTTCTATTTCTATTGCTCTCAAATTTATATTTCCATTTTTGTTCTGTAGTATGGAATGGTATGGTATGTTAGAAAGAACAATGCCTCTAGAGTTGGAGAAACTAGGTTTAAATTCTGGACAAGCTTGACTAAGTTACTTAATCTTTCTGAGCCTCTGTTTCCTCATCTGTAAAATGATTGGATTTGACTAACTAGCCCCTGAGGTTCTTCCAACTCTAGATTTCTCTCACCCAGGCTCTATTGTTATGTTTCCATTGTTCTATCAAACATTCCCCATAGAGCTTTTCACATCCTCATACTCAACATAGCTAATAGTTATCTTTTAATTTTTCCCTAATCAATTCCTCTATCAAATTCCCTCCTCTATTTTCTCTCAATTCTCTGTTACCCCAAGGTCTGAACTTTAACTGTTTCTCCAGAGCCTCAAATACCTAATTAGTCATTGAAAGGCAGTCATCCCTAATGTGGAAATGTGTTTAGTATGATTGTACATGGATAAATTACATCAGATTTCATGCCATCTTAGGGAGGGGGGAGGAGAGGAATAGAGAGAAAATTTGGAACTCAAAATCTTATAGAAGTGAATGTTGAAAACTAAAAATAAATGAATAATTTTTTTAAAGGCAATCATTCATCCTTTGAAATGTATCTCAGATTCATCTTCCCCTCCACTTCCACTGTTCCCATCCTGGATTGGCATTGTGGTCTTGTACCATCTCACTGGATTATTTTAATAGCTTCTCAAATAGTTTTCCTGCCACCATTCTCTGTCCTATGGAATAAAAATGGAACAATGGGAGAATAAGGAAAATTTCATTTAAAACAACTACCCAACTTCCTAAATTAAAATTCTTCTTATTCTTATTATTTTGTGCTCTAGTGGTGTGTCTCTACATGAAACAAGTACTAGGTAGGTTCTTAGGCCTTGTGGTATATGTGCTAGAGACAGGAGACTGGGGTTTAAATCCTGAATCAGAAAATTACTACTTGGGCGTCTTCAGCAAGTTCCTTCACATCTTAGAAACTGTTTTCTCATCTATAAAATGCAGATGATGATCCAGTACTGCCTACCTGATACATTTCTTGTGAGAAAACCTTGCAGGTCTTCTAGTGCTTTATAAATCAGTGTTATTATTGCTTTATTTATAGAGAGGAAATGGGCTGCTTACTCCTAAGTAGCTGGGCAGCAACAGGCTGTGATAAGAAAACTGAATGCTATTAACATGCCCCTTATGTGAAATCGGTCTTGCCATAGAAATACCCTCCCCCAAATCCTGGTTGCTAAAACTAATGGTTAACAACTTTTTCTTCCCATGTTGACTCCTAGAATAAGTAAGTTTCTTTGCTTTAAAGCTGGAGGGTGCCCCAATAGACATTGAGTTACAACTCTTTTATTTTACAGTTAAAAAAAACAATTAAGGCTCTGGAGTTGAACAAATTAGCCAAGGTCAAGCAAATTCTATCATAGTTAGGGGAGACATTCAGATTTCCTGCCTTCCCAGTCCTGTGCTCTTCCTTCTTCTACTTCATATTCCTGCCTATTACCAGTTGTCCTGACTTTTGTCTTACAATTAGACTCCAATGAACTCTGTAGGAGAGAGTGAGGCTGATGACTTTGTACAGCTCTGCCTCACTTAAATCCTATTCATGTCAAGTCAGGACACCACCCTGTGATGTCATTGGTCCTCTTTGAAAACAAAGGCTGAACAAGAACATACTATCTTTTGATTTCATATTTCTGAATAGTTACAAACTCTTGCTTGAGTGGGATTTTCATTTTTAAACCTTTTTTTATTTTAAATTATAATCTTTGTAACTAAAAAATGGTAAACATTGAAATACTGGATATTTGTTAAGAGGTGCAGTTTTGTTTGGCTTAAAACTAGATAAGACCGGGGTGGCCAGGTAGCACAGCAAGTAAGAGCACTGGATCCAGTGTTGGGATGACCTGGGGATCAAATCTGGGCTCAGATACTTAGCACCACACCCAGGAATAACTGGTCGTGTAACCTTGACCAAGTTACTTAACCCCAATTGCTTAAAAAAAAATAAAAAAATAAAACTAGAGAAGACCTTACTCAGACTAACAAGAGACATTATTACTACCCAGGAAAAGGGTTGGAAGAATTTATTTTAACTATGTAAGTCAAATACAGTATATTTCTTTGACTTATGGTACCATTCACAATTAGTTTACTAACATTTAACTCATAATACTCCTATTGTTTTGTGCAATTGCATCTAGAGTTAGAAGGATCCTTAAGGATTTAGTCCAACCCACTGATTTTACAGATAGGGAAACTGAGGCCCAGGAAAATTAAGTAACTTAGCTAAGATCACCCAGAAGTTAAGCCTAGGTTCTCCAATTCCAGAGTTACTGTTCTTTCCAATGTGCCCCACTACTCTCACCATTCAACAGCACAAAAGTGGACCTTTTTGAACTAATTTTAACTTAATGGGAACAAAAGAAGTTAACATTGTTTATATTTTACTTGAGGACAAAAATAAGCCTGAAGCCTCTAATATGGAATGCAGTATTTTTCTTCTTCTTGTGAAAGCTGACTTTAGTGAAGTTATGGTGTAGTAGAAGGAAATTTGAAGTCAGTGGAGCTGAGTACAAATCACAGCTTTGCTACTTACTACCCATGTGACCTCTTTCAGTCAAAATTGCCTTGTATTAAAATGAGGGGGTTTGAGTAGATTCATTCACTTATTCACCAAGGATTTATACTCTCGGTTAAGTACTGGGGACATAAGGTCAAAAACATAAATAGACATTGCCTTCAAGGAGTTTATATTCCACTAGTAAAATCTAGATAAACTCTTGAGTCCATCCTACCTCAATGTCCTGTGAGCCTAATTTAGTAATATTAATTTTGTTTTCTCTCTTCTATTTGGTTATCATGGGCTTCCAGTGTGTCAGTAGAGTCACAGAGCTTAATTATGTACCACATATAATGAAAAGGCAAGTTCACAACTTCTTTAAATTAATCCATTCATTCTGTAGTCATTTTGATTATGACTAACTCTTCATTTCACAGTCACCACTTTCGAACTTGATGCAAGCTGAAGTCTTTTCTGATTTTCCACCAACCATGGAGCCAGAGTTAAATGTCAGTCTCCCTCAATCACTAGAATAACATTAATTCGGTATGATCTCTTTTCGAGGAAGGATCAATATTGTCCCTGGGTATCTGCTTCACTAAAAAGACTTCTTTGTCATCAATATCTCTGTGAAAAACATTAGGGAAAGGCACACAACTATTGATGACAGTTCATAGAACAGACTTGATTTTATTAACAATTTCAAATGGGGAAAAAAAGGATAATTCAGTCCTTCTAGCCCATATACCTTGTTTTTCCCTGAATCTTGAAATGAGGAGGATCACAAAATTATAGACTCAGATTTAGAGGTGTAAGGGATCTTAGAGTACACCAACTCTCTCATGTTACAAAGGAGGAAGTGAAGACTCAGAGATGTTGGCTGACTTGCCCAAGGTCATGCAGTTAGTGAGCAGAAATGCTTTCAGGTAATAAGCACATTGTTGATACATAGGTAGTATTGAGATTTCCTTTTGGGTGGGGTGTTGCTGTATAAAATTAAGGGAGGCAGCTTGTAAGGATGTCCTAATGAAGAACATCTATTGTTCCAGGACATCAGCTTCTCTACCATTTATTGTTAGAAATTTTCCAGAAGACTGAAAGTTTGACTTGACCATGGTTATATTGGTCTGAATAATATTGGTTAAAGACAGGACATGAAACTAGGTCTTTCTGATTTGGGTGGACCTCTACTATTTTGAATTAGTGGGCTGTTGTGAACAGAAGTCTTCAAACTCATTTATTTTTATTTTCATTTTCAGGAAATGTACCCAGGACTAGCTTTGAGAAAATACACAGAGTTTTGCTGTTGCTGTGATTTCCTAAACGACTGCTGTATTTTGTAAGTTTTTCTATTTAATTTTAAAAGACCACCTCTTTATTTGAGAACAGAACACTATTTTTATTTCTAAAAGCAAATAACAAATCATATTTTCTTTAACCTTGCTTTTCTTGAATAGTATTAGTTTTAGGAATGAGTGGGATGGATACTTACTAACTGTATGAACCTGGGCAAAATCACTTACCCCATCTGTAAAATCAGCTGAAAAAGGAAATGACAAACTACTCCAGTGTCTTTGCCAAGAAAATCCCCATATAGTGTCATAAAGAGTCAGACATGACTGAAATAACTGAACAAAAAGAAAAAAGAGTAGTAGTTTCTCCAAAAACCAGGTGTATATCTTTGTTAGTCTGTTAGCTATGCTCTTGATGGATTGTTACATGCAACAGATGAAATGATCACATTCTTATACTTTAAAACACCTGGATTTCACAGAGAGACTAATGTAGAGTGCTGACAGACTTTCTAGGTCCTATTTAAAGGAAGCATCTTGATTTGCTCATTAACCTGAGGCAATCACATCATCTGCCAGATGCTCCAACTTAATCATTCATCTTCAGTAGGTTCCAAATGGATGAACTGACCAATTTGATAAGTTAACAAAGATATAAGACATTGATTTGGGTCTTGGGTTGCATCTCTGTATGGAGAGTGAGGACATTCCATTAGAACCTTAAGTACCCAGGTAAAGTCCCTTAATGTCCCTTCTAACCCTTGCTCTATGATCCTAAAATAGGGCCCATGTACTCATTTTACAGATGAGAAAATTAAGGCCCAAGGTCTCATAGATGGTGACAGAGCTGGAATTTGAACACAGGTTCTGTGACTTTAAATCCAGTGCTTTTTATCCCCAAATAGTGCAACTTCTTGGCCTCTGTGCTTAACAACCTATTTGGATCTTGCTGAGGATGAGTGATTAAATTTAAACTTCTGAAAGATTATTTGATTGACTCAGGTTTGAGGATATATAGAGCCTCGTTCTTTGAGCAGGTCTATAAAGGGGGTAGACAGATCAGCCAGGATTCAGAGAATGCTGAAACAGTTCTCTGAGTCTTAATTATTTAATTAATTAAAGACCGTATATCTTAATTAATAATTGTATAAGTTCCCAGGATAAGAGATGTACTTAGTGTCTTCCAGAAGGTGCCAGTGGATACCCTTCATGTGTGCATGTGCAAAAGTATACATACACACACACACCTTTCATTGGGTTATTGAAAATATAATACCCTCCTTTGGGAAACAATCTCTATATGCATGCACATGTATGTGAGCATGCAAACACACACACACACACATACACACACCCTCTACTGGGAGACTGAATCGATATCTCAAACCATGGTTCAGATTTCTGTAATCTCACCAAGTTGATTAGGCTATACTGGTTAACCCTCTACATTAGTATATATCAGAGAAAAAAGAAAGTATTAGGTTCTTGGGTTTCAGTATGGCCCCATGAATGTAGCTGAATATTGTGTGTTTTTACAGAAGATACCAGTTCATTTTGATACTTATTTAGTACATGGATGCTCAGTTTTTTTTGGGGGGAGGGCATGATATTAGTCCAGAAAGCATGTGATGAATAATGTTATAACTTGAGAAGCCAAGGATTAAATTGAGTTCACATGGTATGCAGAGTCTTTAAATCTTAAAATCCTTCCTGTTCTTCCCAAGTTGACAAAATGTTCTCATTTCCTTTACTTATTCTCTTCTCTGCTAACTCACCCACAAGAACCAGTCATAACTTCCTTTCTTCTTTCAAACTGCCTTGTGGGAATGAGACAAAATTAGCTATTGCCCCTTCTATAATTGTCTATTATATAACTGTTAGATAGAGAGGAAGGGATAGATGCCATCTGTCTTTGAACAGATGCCATCTGTAACACTTTAGTCACACAAAACACATTTATTAACAGGTAGGAAAAAGTATTTTCCAAACTATATAACTTTTAGACCCAGAGACTGGCTTGTAGGGCACTATAACTACCTGGGAGGGGATTCCCAGTGAGGTTTATAACCCAGAATTATATACCATCTTCCCTAATGCTTGGGGATCACATAGACAGCACACTTACTTCTGGATCATACCAGGTGGAGGAGGGGTAAACACCCCCTTTGGAGTCCTATGCTAGAATACAAGGTGACTAATAAATTTATGAGATGTTAGAAAAACAGAAAAGAATGAAAGTTTTGAAGATTAAATGCCAGGTACCAAACCCTAGGGAAAAATCATATACCATAAAATAGTGCAATCTGATAAATATTTATTGGAACATGTAGACTTTCATCCAATAAGGGTTTATTAAGAGCTTACTATGTGACAGGCACCAGAGGCACCTGGTAGTTCATTGGTTAGAATGCTGGGCCTGGAGTCAGGAAGACTTGAGTTCAAATTCAGCCTCCCACACTTACTAGTTGTGTGACCCTAGGCAAATAATTTAACCTCAGTATACTTCAATTTCCTTAAGTGTAAAATGAGGCCAATAAAAGGCTGTATCTCACAGGGTTATTGTAAGCATCAAATAATATAATGATTGTAAATAATGCTTAGTACAGTACATGACACATAAGAAGTACTATATTGTTATTGTTGTTCAGTTGTTTGAGTAGTATCTGACTCTTTGTGACCCTATTTGGGGTTTTCCTGGTAAAGATACTGAAGTGGTCTGTCATTTCCTTTTGCAATTCATTTTACACATGGACAAACTTAGGTAAACCAGGTTAAGTGACTAAGACCAAATTTGAACTCAGTTCTTCCTGACTCCAGGCTAAGTATTCTATCCATTACACTATCTAGCTGCCCCCTAGGTGTATTATATAAATACTTATTCCCTTCCTTATCTTTTTCCTCCCTCCCCCCCCCCCATCCCGCCCCTTACTATAGTAAGCACTGGGCATAAGAATAAAGGCAAAAACTCAGGCTCTGCTCTCAAGGAGTTCACATTGTAATGGAAGAAATAGGATGCAAGCAACTATGCACATAGAAGACGGATACAGTGTAAATGGAAGGAAATATCAAATGGAAGGTACCAACAATGAGGCAGGGACTGGGAAAGGTGCACTTCAAAAGAAAGGATTGAACTGAGTCTTGTAAAAAGCCAAGAAGGGAAGATAAGGAGGGAGAGCCTTCCAGGAATGGTGATGACCATTGCAAGGGAGTCAAGAGACAGAGTAGCAGTTAGGATAATGTATCTGGGTAGATCATGTATTCCATGGTCCAAAATCATGTGGAAAACCAGACAGATATGACCCTGATGCAGACATGGCTCTCAAAGATACTACTATATTAAGGATGTAAATAAAAGGCGAGCTCTCTGCAGGCGACTGTTCTGTTTTTTACTTTTGTATTCCCAGTGCTTAGACATGATAGACATTTAAAGAATCTTCATGAAATTGAATTATAGGATGTAAGGATAAGTGCATGTATAATTATAAGTAGACAGGGAGGACTATATGCAAACATGAAAGACTTTTGACACTATAATTAAAAAGCAAGCATGGTTCTGGGGATACATGATTAAAACAGAGAAGAAATGGCAACTAAGAGGAAATTTTATCAGTCTACTCCATTTGATGTTTATTTGACTTTTGCAATGAATTCTAGGCTGCACAATCAAGGGGACCTGGAGAATGTTCAGTGGAAGGTCACAAATCTGATTAAAAGATTGAATAATTCAGCCTATGAGGAGACATGAAAGAAAATGGAATTATTCCACTTTGAGAGGAAAAGAAAGAAAAAAAATTAAAAAATAGTCCTCAAATAACTGAAGGACTCCGAAAAATGGGACCAGTTTTCTCTTTTTTAATTAATGGAAGAACAAGTAGAAGCAGATTTAAATAGAAATGTGAGAGAATTTAGGTATGATTCTTACATGTTGAGAATGGATATGAATTGAAATAAATAAAGAGAGAATTTGAATACTCTAGTGAAAAAAAATTTTAAAACAACACATTTTTCTGAACTGGAAGGTTAGGAGAAATGAATTATCTGATCCCTCATGGAGTTTCAAAACCTCTACTCCTACAATCCTGAATCTCTCTCTCTCTCTCTCTCTCTCTCTCTCTCTCTCTCTCTCTCTCTCTCTCTCTCTCTCTCTCTCTCTCTCTCTCTCTCTCTCTCTCTCTCTCTCTCTCT
>NW_027185655.1:84999057-85024786 GCF_028583685.1 Petaurus breviceps papuanus | reverse complement strand
TCTCTCTCTCTCTCTCTCTCTCTCTCTCTCTCTCTCTCTCTCTCTCTGTCTCTCTCTTTAACACATTTTTATTATGCCCACCAGCTACGCTGAGGAGTGTGAAGCCGCAGTTGATTTATCAAAGCATTTGTTTACCACTTAAGGTTTTGGCATGCTGAAAGGAGGCACATTCCACACATTTGACATGAACTATACTAAGCTGAGAGCATGAAAGGTACTCCCAGATTCATGCATTCTCAGAGTTATAAGGGTTCCCCCAAAACCATCTAATCCAACCTGTATCTCAACATTAATCACTTCTACAAAATCTCTAGTGTATGATTCATCCTTCCCTTCATGGTCTTCAAGGATGGTGAACTCAGTACCCAGCACATTGCAGTTTTAGGAAGTTCTACTTGTTAAGAGTTATTTTGATTACATCATGCTATAATTTTGCCTCTGAAGCTTGCCTCTTTGTACCTCTGAGTGACTGAGTAGAGCAAGGAAAGTAGATGCTGTTTCCCCCATGGCAGTCATTCTTTACCTGGCCATTAGGTAGGGTTGTTGATAAAATTTTAAACTTGGAGTCAGGAAGGAAAGACTTTAAATACTGTTGTATATGTCTTCAGGCTGGGTGACCTTGGACAGGTTATTTAACCTCTCTCATTTTATTTGTAAAATGAGAATAGTAAGAGTATTTTCCTTATTCCTCCCTCCCCCACCCCCTTCCCTATAATCCTCACAGGATTGTTGTGAGGATCAAATGAGAAACATCTATAAAGTGTTTTACAAATCTTAAAGCACTATATGAAATTAGCTATTATTATTTTTGTTGTTGTTTAGTCATGATCAACTCTTTATAACCTCATTTGTCATTTTCTTGGCAAAGATACTGGAGTGATTTGCCATTTCCTTCTCCAGCTTATTTTATAGATGAGGAAACTAAGGTAAACAGGATGAAGTGACTTGCTTAGGGTCACACCACTAATTGCAGTGTACTATACTATGTACTATATACAGTGTTTGAGGCCACATTTGAACTCATGAAGATGAGTCTTCCTCCTTTCAGGACAGGCTCTCTATCTACTGTGCCTCTTAGCTGCCCCCTCCCCTCACACTTATTATTATTATTTTTATCCAAGCTCTTTAATATATATGTGTGTGTGTGTGTGTGTTTAATATAGCTTTCATTATTATGTCTCCCAAATTATGAACTCATGATTCATTATTTTTTAAGATTTAAGAGTAGGCAGGGGCAGCCAGGTGGCTCAGCGAGTAAGAGCGCTGGCTCCAGTGTTGGGATGACCTGGAGATCGAATCCTGGGCTCGGACACTCAGCACCACACCCAGAAATAACTGGCCGTGTAACCTTGAGCAAGTTATTTAACCCTGATTGCTTAAAAAAAAAAAAGATTTAAGAGTAGGTGTTTATAGTTACACTTTTTAAATTTCTCCTTATTCCTAGCATATAATTTTTAATTGAGATTCTTTTTAATCCTTGCTATGTCTTCCAAGTGCATGGTTTATCCCTTCTAACTTTATGTCATCTGCATATTTAGTAGGTGTGCCATAAATTCTACTAACTATAAATTCAAAAGAACTTTTTGCTGTCTCCATCCCACTTCTTATCCCTGAAGCAATTTATTCTGTTAATTAGTCCTCTGAATTTCAGAGCACTTTGTCTCATTCATTTGGTTCTCTGCCCTGAACCTGTCATACTCTGGCGTGAAATAGGTATCTGGATTGTAAGGTCTAATATGGAAGAGGCCTTACTGAAAATAAGCTATGCACTTTTGAAAGCCAGATCTGTACTGGAATGTGTACTGAATCAATTGGCTGAGATTCATGTACTTATGACCGAAGCATTCATTGGATACATTGTTTATATAGGCAGAATTTAAAAAGAGTAGTAATAGGTGATGGATGGATACAAAAAGTATTTCAAAAGACTTTGTGACTTTTTAAATTAGGGGATGATGAAGAAGAAGGTGACTCCAAAGTTTTGAGTGACTGTGAGATGATTGTGAAATCATTGATGGAAACAGATAAGATGGGAAAGGAAATCAATTCAAGGAAAACAATGCTCCATAGAGATTTTCCAATATTTGAACACATTTTAATACCTTATTCACAAACACCTCTTATCAATTTATCATTGCCTCAAGCTCATCTTTTTGTCTTTATTTTATGGGCCTTTGAGATGGGAGACAAATGTTCTGAAGTGAGGAAAATAGTATTTTTGTGGGGTTGTTGGGTGTTTTTTTTCCTTCATTTTTTTTTTCTGTCAGTGAAGCTCACCGTTAAACTATGAATACATTCTTAAAATACTCAAACAAATGAATAAACATATCAGTTCCTAGAACATCACGAGAAATGTGGATGCATTTTGGAGTAGTTTTTTACCCACAAGGAGTCCAGAGGTAACATTCTATAGCATTTGTTTGCTTCAGTAGAGGTATCAAAAGATGTTTTTTCAGAATATAAATATTTCCTGACACTGTATTTCAGTAGGTAGAATGCCCTTAGGTTAGAGTTAAACCCTGTCTACTGATTTTCCTTTTTGCTATATTAAAGTATAGTGGGCAAAATGATGTAAAAGAGGGGATACAATAAGAAGTTCAGGTTCTGGGTTTATACATTTTTGCAATCATTGTTTTTCCATTTATTTATTTACTCATTTCTCACATGTTTACCCCACATTCAACATGTTAGGGAGTCTGTGAGGGCTATAAAAGAAACATATCTTTATACTTAGGAAATTAGAAAAATAGGACAAATGGAAAAAATTTAAGGCAACCTATAAACATATATAGGAGTGTATGATACAGATTTTAGTGTCACCCACTAAAGTTATTTAAAAGAAAGAAAAATCTTAGGAATTATTTTAATATCCTTGTTTTCCTTCCATGAATTGGTACTTTATGTATAATTATTCTAGGAGTTCATGAACTTGGATCTTTTGACTTCGTCATTAAGTATGTCTTGGCAGAGTGACCCTAATGATGACATAAATCCATTCATGAAAACCTGAAAAGAAGATTGTATGTGTGTCAAATAAAAATCTGTTGCTGAATGACGGGAAGTTTTAACCCAAAGACAGATACACAACTCAGTATTCATCAGAAATTGGGAAATTGCTTAAGTAGGTGATTACAGTAGGAATTTGGCTCTGATAATTCCTAACAGCCACTTTCATGATCCTATCAAGAAAAAAAAAAAAAAAAAGGCATGCATACAGAAAAGGAGGAAAATATGTAAAAAGACAGAAAAGCAGAGAAAAAATAAAATCTGTGTTTTATATGGAAAGCACTTCCAGAAAAAGAGAAGTCAATAAAATCCAGTACTCCATTTTAGAGAAGCATTGAATTTTTTTTTCTCCATTAAGGGAATCCAAGGAAAAAGAGAGCAAAAAAGGAGTGACAAGGAAAAAAAGGGCCATGGGGGTGGTAAATAGAAAAAGAAAGACCAAAAGTCACAAAGAGGTCAATTTTTTTTCTTAGTAAGCAACTTTCTTATTCTTATTCTTTCTTCCTCAAGGTGTCAGTACATGATGTAATTGAAAGCTAGACTAGGAGCCAGCAAAGACCTGAATTCTCTGGAATGTTTTCTATTGCAAAGCAGTGGGGAGGGGAGTGTCCTTCTATGACTACAAGTGAGTCTCTTGAATTGAATTTCTGTAGCAAATCTTTAATTATCCTTCTCCCATTTCATCCATGTCCTTTATTATTTTCTAAGCCCTCTTTAAAGAACCTGGTATATATTAAAAAAAAAAGATGAAAGGGGATATCCCCCCACCCACCTCCCATCCTATTTCTGCTAAACCAAATGAGTTTAGCATCCAGGCCTTCGGTCAATGGGATTAGGTGCTATCCTTTAGGGAGAAGTCTTGCTTCACCCTAATAAAGCCTGCTTTCTAATTTTTCTCAGAGAATAAAAACAATTCTGAATACAGTTTTGAGTGAGGGTAGATAGAAAAGTTCATCCAAGTTTCATCAATGAAGTCTTCATTGTACATACTGATTCTGACTGCTAACTGTTCCTTTAATTTTCTTCTTGTAACTTTTAGTACCGTTATACAAAAATTCTAGTAGCAAATCACAGATGGTATTATACTTCTAGTTCATGTAGCTCAACAAAGTATAATCTAGGTGACATGTTATTTCCACTCTTTTTACTTTGGGTTTCTTGGCTTGTTATGGCTCTATATCACATGAGTACTCCAGTGAGCAGTTGAAATCTAGTAGGACATCAACCAGTTATGCCAAAAGGTATACTTTACTTTGGGAAGGGGTCACTCTACCTACCCTCATCCTATATCTTATCTTAGCATTGGCATTATCTTACCTACAAGCACGCTGGCAAGACTTTCTCAAGTTTCACTGTGGTATAATCTGAAGTGATATGATATAAATGCAACGAAGATAAAGGAAATATCAGACTCTAAAGTGTTTTGAGATCTTTTCAAAGGTAGTTGTATAAAGTTATTAATTATTTGTAGTAAAAAATTAATAGCAATTTTGCATTTAAGTGCTTTCAATGTTTAGGTCTTCTATTCTACAATGGCTAATGTTGCTAAGACATAATAGCAGAGCCAGATTCCTTTTTAGATTTTTCTGGGAAGGCTATTTTCCCCTTATACCTTGTCTTTTTCTCTCTGCTCTTCACTGAGGAGTCATGTCAGTTTTGCTATATGGTGTAAAGCACTGATAGCCTCTTCATGGAAAATTGCTGTATAATATAAATATAACTATAGAACAATAAAAAATGAGATTTCTTTGAAGAGAAAATATTCAATATCAGTTCATGTGATCAATATTGTGAACATTACTTCTCAGGATAACAAATCTTTACCCTCTCTTCATAGCTCTTGAATTGCCACCAAGTTTTTTACAAGTTATAAGGGTGATATTTGCTCCTACAACTACGACCATAATTACTGTCATTGTGTCAGAAGTATCCTTCGGCATCCCAGATAGTACAATCCTCCCAGGTTGAAGTTTTCCATTTTCTGAGGTGCTTAGAAAAAATCCCTTACATACTTCAAATCAGAGCCTCATACAGTAATAAAGAATTAGCCCTATCTTCGGATATGGCTGACATGACCTTTTTTTTTTTAATTTGCTTTTAAGTATGATGAATTTCAATTTGCTTTCTCAGCATAGTTAACTACTTTGCCTCCCTTTTTAGTTTGTTTTAACATTCCTATTGATGAATTAACCTTTTGTCCTTTCCTAAGTGGTAGTGTTAGAAAAGGTTTCATGCTTCATTGCTTCTTAATATTTCTTAAGTAATTAGTTCACTTTTACAGTAGGTTGGATGGTCTTTATCCAAGATATTAATGGGGAGAGAGTCTGTCAAGAGACTGGATACTAGCAGTGACACAAAATTGGTCTTGTTTCAAGGAAAAAAAGGCAGTCAAGAGTCATCATAAGAACTTGGAATGAAAGTCAATGAAGCTATATAAATTAAACTGAGTTTCTTTGAAAGGGTCTTTATATTTACACAATTCTTTTCCTTGATCAACCCAGGCTTGAATACTCAACTTTCAGCTGATTGACCCTCTTACACACCATGTGGGAAGCCCTTTGCAAGTTTTCATGATGAAGAATGACAATTTATAAGCTCTACCTTAACTTTCTTCATGCCCATTCAACCTTAGTCATCTTATGCTTTGTCAATGAATGAACATCCCTGGACATTTTGTTGTAAAGAGCCCAAGAATCATTTCCAATACTTTCTTATTTTTCTCTTGAGTTCAAAATAAAAGACCACAAACTACTCTCCATGATCAATATACTGGAACCACTGACTTTGGCATAGAGATTCTTTGCACTTATTGGACAAAGCTATTATTAAAGCAGATTCTTAAGTGAGGACCACTTTGTCCCCTATGAGACTGCATGTCATAGCACAGGGCCATGTAGAGGTAGACTCTAGAGAGCCAGGAAGTCTGACTTTAAATATCTACTATAAGTTATTTTCAAAACTCCCTTGACTTTTTCCCCATATAACCACTCATATTAGCTGTCCTGAGCACACTATCCAATACATATTGACAGATAAGACTAATAGACAACATGGGGTTTGGGGTCAGAAGACTATCCAAATCATTGCTAACATGGTTTCTTTATACCTTTAAATATATCTGTGGATTTTGAAGATTATAATATGAATAAAGACTAGATAAAGGGTAGGCTTAGGGAAGAAAGATAGTGAGTTTTGCTGTGGACATGATTCCTATTCTGATGGAGATGTCCAGAACGAGATGTTGATGCAGGCTGTTGGCAATTCAGGACTGGACTTCAGGAGAGAGATTAGGACTAGATATAGAGCTTCTGGAATCATTTACTTAGACATGACCATTAAATCCAAGGATATTTGAAGGCAAGTGTATAGAATGAGAAGGTTATGAGTTCATTTTCTAAATATTCACTGACCATCCCCTTCATAATGCATTCTAGAATTTTTACAGAAATTTAAGTCAATTTCATTTGCTCATAATTGGCAAAATCACCTATCCCCCTTTTTGAAATTCAGGGTAGCATTTGCCCATTTTGAGTCCTGTAGCAGTTCTCCAATTCTCTGAAACCTTTCAAAGATCATTGACAGTAGCTCAGCATCTTCCAGTTTCCTTCAGCACATTAGTTCATTTGGATCTGATGACTTGAATGCCTCAAAGGCAGCTAGATATCCTCCCACAATCTCCTTACTTATTGGATTTCAAATTCCTATTAGAAAATTTTACTCTGTCCTTTCTGGCTCAATGATCATATTTCTTTTCAGAAAAAAAAACATAAAATTAAAATTTTAATTGAGTCTGCCCTTGATTCTAAGCCTTCTTCCTAAGATGTGCTTTACCTATGTTCATTATGCAGTAACAGATTAATGAACACCTATTATTAAAACTTGAAAATGTTATTTTGCCATAGAGTCAACAAACACATATGCAGACAGTTCACTGCCAAAAATAAAATTCGCTTTGCTTATTTATGAGACCAACACAGATGTTAGCTATTTGAAGTAGCCATCACCATTATCATGAGATCATTTAAAATGCCATTTCAGCTTCTTATGTTGCTTTTATTCAACAGCTCTACTCATACTTAACTTTCTAATTCATAAGTTCTAAGGAAATCCAGCTGAGACCTGTATGCCAGTTCTATCATATTTGCATTTTAGATTCAGTTATTTCCATGATATTTTAAGATTCACACATTGAAATATCCTACTTCTAGACTTCATTGCACATATACCATTGCAACATTTACCACACTTTCCATCAGTTATCTCTTGCTATGAGACCAGCCCCTTATCCCATTATTATTTTTTCTGTTATGTGTCTTTTTGATAATAGCATTTATAACACTTTTCTTACATTTTCATGTCTACACTTACTCAATGAACTCCAGTGGCTTCCTATTACTTCCAAGGTCAAATATAAAGTCCTGTCTCATTTAGAATTGTTCACTACATAGTCCCTTCATTTCTTTCCAGTCCTTATACACATTTTCTTCCCTTTATACTTCATGATCTAGTGTCACTAGCTTATTTGTTATTCTTCACTCATGACATTTCATCTCCCATGTTAGTGCCTTTGAATTGCTTCCTTCCATTCCTGGAATCCTCTATCCTGCTCATATTATCTTCTTAGCTTCACTGGATTCTTTTCAGATTCTGTTCAAGTTCCACATTCTACAAGAGGCCTCCTTCCCTCCAAGCTGTTACTGCCTTCCTCTCTTTAGTTACCTTGCATTTCCTATGTATATCTTCTATGTACCTCATTATTTACTTGCTGTTTCCCTATTAGAATGTATGCTACCTGAAGGCAGGAACTATTTTTGCTTCTTCACATGTCCAGTGCAAACAGACAAACACATACTAAGTATTCAATGAACTCTTGTGAAGCGGGCTGGAAGAAAAAAAATAATATTTCCATAAGAACTGTAGACTACCAATTGTTAATAGACTCTCTTGGGTTTTGCTTCATGGAGTCTCTAGTTTTTTTCTGATTTGAAACTAAAATATCACCATTTGTAATGATCAGAGGTGGTGTAGCATCATGGTTATAATGTTGACCTCAAAAACCATAAAGGCCTGGGTTCATGCTCAACTTTTCACATGTACAAGCTGTATGATCCATGATGAATTGATTAACATCTCAGTACTCTAGAAACTCTCTAGATTATAAGTTATAGATAAGGTGCCCATGTGCATTGGTAGTACCAGTTTACTCAATGAGAATATTATCCAATGCTTATTTCTGCCTCTATGCTCATGTGTATGAATCTCTTCTTGACCCTGGCTCAGCTTTGTTTCTTAGAAGATTTTTTTTTCTTTTCCTTTTTACATGAACATAGAACAGCATCACAACTAGTTTGTTAGTCAAATACTACCAGAAGTAATTATTTGAATTATTGTGTATTAACAAAATTACAACAGAGTATCAAATACCTATAATAGTATATTAAGAATTTCTGTTTAATAGGGAGATTACTAGTCTAGGCTGCAATACACATGGGTTCAAGCCATTTCTTTGGCATTTAGTTGAAAGCATGATATGGTTTACTAGATAAAGAGTTAGGAAGGTCTTGCCCA
The DNA here is from genome assembly GCF_028583685.1 of Petaurus breviceps papuanus. Classification (NCBI taxonomy): domain Eukaryota; kingdom Metazoa; phylum Chordata; class Mammalia; order Diprotodontia; family Petauridae; genus Petaurus; species Petaurus breviceps. The sequence continues at coordinate 85,016,212 of NW_027185655.1, read as the reverse complement.
TAACTAATTAATTGACAGAGGCCAAAGGATAATGGGAAATAGAGTATATATATATATATATGTATGTATGTATATATATATTAGATGACAAAAAGACACTAGAAAAAATAAATGGTATGTATTAAAGGATCTAAAAGAAAGATGATATTCATAATGGTTATCTGTGGGGAAAAAATAGTTTTCAAGTTACATCTTGGTTTCTATCTAGTATTAATATACCACCCAGTATTACCTATACCACATATGAATAGCACAGTGAATAAAGAGGGGGTCATAGAATCAGGATGACCTTTAAAGTCCCACATCTGACACATATTAGCTTTGTCACCATAAGCAACTTACTTAACCTCATCATACTGCCAGGCAACTCTCTAAGACTCTAAGTTGAAGAGCTTTTGCTGGTCTTCATTAGTAGAGGGAGTTTGCTCACTGTGAGCTTCCTCTTTCAGTGAAGTCACTGCCCCAGTCAGAAAAAAAAGGGATATAAGGAAAATGGAGGGCCAGGGGAAAAAAAGGAGAGATAAATGGGGAGGAAGAGCAGGGAAAGAAAGACAAGGTAAATGTGGAGAGAGAGGAGATGACAAAGAAGAGAGAGAAAACATGAGAATATCATATAATACAAGATCTGAGTTAGCAACCTAGCTCTGATCTTTCTGTTTTATGACTTTAAGCAGGATGATTCATTTCTGTGAACCTCAGCTTCCACATCTGTAGAAGGAGGGTGCCAATAGTTACATTCCCCTAGTGAACAAGTCAGTTAGAAAACATTTAGTAAATTCTTAATATGAACCAGACACTGTGCAAAGCACTGGGAATATAAATAGAAGCAGAAAAAAATTAGATAGTACCTTCCATTAAAAAGTTTGTAGTATAACAAGAGAAGATAATAAAAAGAAAGTTGAAAAGTGGGGTAGGGGAGAAGAGTAAAGATACCTAGCACTAAGTCATAGAAGAGAAAATCTACAGTGTAGTATAGAGAAGAACATGAATAGGCTTGAGAACTGGGTGTTTTAAGGAGGTTGTAGAGCAGCTCCCCAATCAGAGCCAGAGAAATGGAGGGTACTACTAGTTTGTGAATTCTAGGTCTGGAGTGAGTTTCTACCATGAAGAGGATTCTGGGTCATGGCAGAGAAAGTCCAAAGGGATCTTGAGAAAAATGTATCGCACATACTTTCAATGCCAAGTTAGTATTCGTAACTATGTGGCATGGCATCAAAAAGACTTGAGTTCAAATCCAGCCTTAGACCTTAACTGTGTCTAAGTTGTGGGACCCTGGGCAAATCACTTAAGTTCTACCTACCTCAACTTTCTCAATTGTAAAATGGACATAAAAATAGAACCTACCTCCCAGAGTTGTTGGAAGGACCAAATGAGATAAAGTTTATAAAAAAATATTTAGGTGCCCTATAGGCAGTAACAGGTGTAAAGGGGGGATAAAAAAGAGGGGGAATTAGAAGGGAGGAAAATAGTAGTAATGGGAAAGGGTAGGTAAAGACAGGGGGTTACAGGAAGGGAATATTGAGGGAGGCAGTGGTCAAAAAGAAAACTCTTAAGGACGGGAAGGGAGAAGGAAGATGCAAAAACATAAACAGAGGAGGAAATAGGATGGAGGGAAAGATACAGATAGTAATCTTAATTGTGAACGTGAATGGGATGAACTCTCTCTAAAATGGAAGCAGATAGTAGAATGGATTAAAAACCATAATCCTACAATGTGCTGTCTACAAGAAACACATTTGAAACAAGGGGATATGCACAGGGTAAAGGTAAAAGGCTGGAGGAGAATATATTATTCTTCAGCTAACGTAAAAAAAAAAAGTAGGGGGGAATCAAGATGATGGAATAGAAGCAGGACCTCCCTGCCGCTCCATCTTCCACCTTGCCCAATCCATGTAAAAGGGGAACTCTAAACAAACTTTGGAACTGCAGAACCCACAAAATGACACAGAGAAGCTAACCTCTCACAGAGGAAAGCCCAGCAGGCCAGCAGGATTTGGCCAGCACAGCACTCTGGGAGCCAAGCCCAGCCCACACTGAGGCATTAGCCCCAGGGCGGGCCTGACCAGCTGCATGCAGGAGGGACTCCAGATTAGCAGCAATTGTGGCTGTTCCCAGACTTATCAACACATAGATGCAAAGGACAAAGTGAGAGGTCAGTGTAGTCTGGACTTTGGGACACAGTAAATGGGAGTGCATGGCTTTTGCCCCTGGAGTGAGAAGCCAGCCAGCACAGCCAGCCAGTTGCACCATGTGGCGGCTTCAGGTCCTGGCCTGCAGAGTGTAGGGGGAACAAGCACCAGTCTGAGGGGTAATTGACCTTGCATTAACCTGCTTGGATCTGGATTGCAGTCTAGGGTAAAGGTCCTGGGGTGTGTGTCCAGCTTGCCAGAGCATGTGGAGACCTCAGAGAGGGCACCCATCTATTACCTCCGGCAGCTGAAAAAACACCAGCGTTTGAGATGAAAGAGCCGCTGTCTGGCGGCAGACTCCTACTGTGGTAAAAAGACCAGGGGTCAAGTGACTGAGGGGCAACATGGTCAGGCAAAGGAAACAAAGCAGATAGAGGATTCCAACATTAGACTCTTATTTTGGGGACAAAAAGGAGCAAAGCATGGAACAGGAGAAAGTCAGTGAAGTCAGAACTCCTGCACTAAAAGCTTCAAAGGAAAATACGAGCTGGTTTCAGGCCATAGAGGACCTTAAGAAGCAGATAAGAGAAGTGGAGGAAAAATTGGGAAGAGAAATGAGAACAATGCAAGAAAATTATGAAATTAGAGCCAACAGCCTGACTGAGGAAAATACACCTTAAAAAATAGACTAGGGTGGCCAGGTAGCACAGCGAGTAAGAGCACTTGTTCCAGTGTTGGAATGACCTGGAGATCAAATCCCGGGCTCAGACACTTAGCACCCACCCAGAAACACCTGGCCTTGTAACCTTGAGCAAGTTACTGAACCCTGATTGCTTTTAAAAAAAATAGACTAACCCAAATAGCAAAAGAGGCTCAAAAAGGCAATGAGGAGAAGAATGCCTTAAATAGCCTAATTAGCCAGATGGAAAAAGGATCTCAAAGTCTCACTGAGGAGAATCATTGCTTTAGAATTAGATTGGAGCAAATGGAAGCTTTATGAGAAATCAAGATGCTGTTAAACAGATCCAAACAAATGAAACAATAGAAGGCAATGTGAAATATCTCATGGGAAAAACCACTGACCTGGAAAATAGATCCAGGAGAGATCATATAAAAATCATTGGACTCCCTGAAAGCCATGACCAAAGTAAGAACCTAAAAATCATCCTCCAGGAAGTTCTCAAAGAAAACTGCCCTGATGTTTTAGAACCAGAGGGCAAAATAGAGGTTGAAAGAATCTGCCAATCACCTCCTGAAAAAGATCCCAAAATGAAAACTCCTACAAATAATATAGTCAGGTTCCAGAATTCCCAGATTAAGGAGAGAATATTACAAGCAGCCAGGAAGGAACAATTTGAATATTGTGGAAACACAATCAGGATAACCCAGGATCTGGCAGCTTCTACACTGAGGGATTGAAGGGCTTAGGATATGATATTCTGGAGGTCAAAGGAGCTGGGATTAAAAGCAAGAATCACCTACCCACCAAAGCTGAGTATCATGTTTCAGGGGAAAATATGGTCATTTAGTGGAATAGAGGACTTTCAAGCATTCTTGTTGAAAAAACAAGGGTTGAATAGAAAAATTAACATTCAGATACAAGAAGCAAGAGGAGCATGAGATGGTAAATAGGGAAAAGAAATCATAAGGAACTTATCAAAGTTGAACTATTAACATTCCTACATGGAAAAACAATAATTGTAGCTTATGAAACCTTTCTCAGTAGTTGAAGGGAATAGAAATATATATATATATATATATATATATATATACATATATATGTATGTATATGGGCATATGAATACATATGTGAATGTGTGTTTATATGTTTACAGGTATACATAGATTAAGGGCACAGGACCAATTTAACAGGAGGGGATGATACTTAAAAGGTGAAAATAAGAGGTGAGAGAGGAATATAATGAGAGGAGATGGGGAGAGACTGAATGGGGTAAACTATCTCATATAGAACAGGCAAGGGAAAATGGTTACAATGGAGGGGAAAAATAGGAAGGCAAAAGGGAATGGGTCAACCTTATTCCTATTGAATTTGGCTTGAGAGGGAATGAAATACACACTAAATAGGGTATCTCAACCTCCAGGAGAGTAGGGGAGAAGGGGATAAGAGAGGGGATGATGGAAAGGAGGGCAGGCTGGAGGGTAGGGAAGTTGGAAGCACCCACTTTTGAAAAAGGACGGGATCAAAGTAGAGAATAGAATAAGTGGGAGGTGGGATAGGAGGGAGGAAAATATACTCAGTCTTTTACAATATATCTACTATGTTATTGTTTTGCATAGCTACACATGTACAACCTATACTTAACTGCTTATTTTTCCAGTAAGGGTGGGTGACAAGGGAGGAAGGGAATGAATCTGTAATTCCAAGTTTTAAAATCAAATATTTAAAATATATGTGTGTATACATATACTAATATTAATATTATTTTACATGTAAATGGGAAATAAGATATACAGGCACTGGGGCATAGAGATCCATCATTCCCTACTGGAAAATTCGAATGGGGTATCAGAGAAAATATGGGAGAGAACAGATTGGAGAAGGGGGTATCCTGTGGGACTGCTGTTCTGTGGTGGTGGGTACGAGAAAAACGGGGAGAAGATTTGTAACTTAAAAATCTAGTGGAAATGAATGATGTAAATCAGAAGTTAATAAATCATTTGAAAAAATAATATAAAAATGTAGGGGTAGCAATCCTTATCTCAGATAAAGCAAAAGCAAAAAGAGATTTAATTAAAAGAGATAAGGAAAGATACTGTATCTTGCTAAAAGGCACCATCGAGAATGAAGCAATATCACTGCTTAACATATATGCATCAAGCAGTATAGCATCCAAATTCCTAGAGGAGAAGGTATGGGAATTAGAGAAAGAAATAGCAGAACTATACTAGTGGGGGACCTCAACCTCTCCCTCTCTGAACTTGATAAATGTAACCTCTAAATAAACAAGAAAGAGGTAAAGGAGGCAAATAGAATTTTAGAGAGGCTAGATATGATAGATTTCTAGAGGAAACTGAATGGGGATAAAAAGGAATATACATTCTTTTCAGTGATACATGGCACATATGCAAAAATTGACCATGCATTAGGGCATAAAAACCTCACAATTCAATTTAGAAATGCAGAAACATTTCATGAATCCTTCTCAGATCATGATGCAATAAAAATCATATGCGACAAAGTGCCATGGGAAGATAGATTAAAAACTAATTGGAAACTAAATAATTTCATCTTAAACAATGAGTGGGTCAAACAAGAAATTATAGAAACAATCAGTAACTTCATTCAAGAGAATTACAATAATGAGACAAAACACCAAAACTTGTGGAATACAGCAAAGGCATTTCTTAGGGGAAGTTTTCTATCCCTGAATGCATACACGAATAAAATAGAGAAAATGGAAGTCAATGAATTGGGTATGCAATTGAAAAAGCTAGAAAAAAGAACAAATTGAAAATCTCCAATTTAATACTAAATTAGAAATAATGAAAACCAAAGGAGAGATTAATAAACTAGAAATTAATAGAAGTATTAAATTAATAAATAAAACTAAGAGCTGGTTTTATAAAAACAACAACAACAATAAAATTGATAGACCTTTAGTCAATATGATAAAAAAAAGAATAATTAGGAATTATTTCACCCAATTGTATGCACATAAATTTGAGGGAAATGGATGAATGTTTACAAAAATATAAGTTGCCAGATTAACTGTAGAGGAATAAATTACTTAAATAACCCCATTTCAGAAAAAAGAAATTTAACAAGCCATCAGAAAACTCCCTAGGAAACTATCTCCAGGGGCAGATGGATTTACCAACGAATTCCATCAAACATTTAAAGAACAATTAACTACATATACGCTACAAACTATTTGGGAAAATGAGTGGAGTCCTATCAAATTATTTTTATGACACAAGCATGGTACTGATACCTAAATCAAGATGAGACAAAATGGAGAAAGAAAATTATAGACCAATTTCCCTAATGAATATAGATGCAAAAATTTTAAATAAAATATTAGCTAAAAGTCTACAGAAACTTGTCACAAAAATAATACAATTGGATCAGGTAGGGTTTATTCCAGGAATGCAAGGATGCTTCATTATTAGGAAAACCATCAGTATAATTGATCATATCAACAATAAAACTAGCAGCAACCATATGATTATCTCAATAGATGCAGAAAAGGCTTTTGGCAAAATACAACACCCATTCCTATTAACAACACTAGAATGTATAGGAATAAATGGAGACCTCCTTAAAATAATAGGTAGCATTTATTTAAAGCCATCAGCAATTATTATATGAAATAGAGATAACCTAGAAGCATTTCCAGTAAGATCAGGGGTGAAACAACGATGTCCACTATCACCCTTCTTATTCAGTCTGGCATTAGAAATGTTAGCAGTAGCAATTAGAGAAGAAAAAGAAATCAAAGGAATCAAATTAGGCAAAGAATAAACAAACCTATCAATATTTGCAGATGGTATGATGATATACTTAGAGAATCCTAAGGAATCAAGTAAAAAAAATACTTGAGACAATAAAAAATTTGGCAAAGTTGCAGGATATAAAATAAACCCATATAACTCCTCGGCATTCCAATATATTTCTAATGAAATCCAACAGCAAGAGCTGTCTTGTAAATCCCATTTAAAGTTACTATAGACATTATAAAATATTTGGGAATGTACCTGTCAAAACAAACTCAGGACCTATATGAACACAATTACAAAACACTTTTCACACTAATAAAGTCAGACCTAACTAACTGGAAAAACACCAATTGCTCATGGCTGGGTCAAGCTAATATAATAAAAATGACAATTTTACCTAAACTAAATTACATATGTAATTAGTGTCATACCAATCAATGTACCAAGAAATTACTTTATAGAGCTAGAAAAAATAGTAACAAAATTCATTTGAAAGAACAAAAGGTTCAGAATATCAAGGGAATTAATGAAAAGAAATGCTAGGGAAAGTGGTCTATCCATATCAGATTTAATCTGTATTATAAAGCCCAGTCATCAAAGCTACTTGTTACTGGCTGAGGAATAGAGTAGTGGATCAATGGAACAGATTGGGTACACAGGACACAGAAGTCAATGACTATAGTAATCTATTGTTTGATAAACCCAAAGACCCCAGTTTTGGGGATAAGAACTCATTATTTGACAAAAACTGCTGGGAAAACTTTAATAGAGTATGGCAGAAACAGGGCATAGACCATTATATAAAACCATATACCAAAATCAAGTCTAAATGGTTTCATAATCTATGTATAAAGGCTGATATTGTAAGCAATCTGGGAAAGCAAAGAATACTACCTGTCAGATTTATAGGGAAAGGAAGACTATGAACAAAAAAGAATTAGAGAGCATTATAAAATGCAAAATGGATAATTTTGATTACATTAAGTTTCTCTACAAACAAAACCAATGTAACCAAGATAAGGAGGGAAGTGGAAAATTGGGAAAGAATTTTTACATCCAGTGCCTCTGATAAAGGCCTCATTTCTAAAATATACAGAGAATTCAGTCAAATCTTTAAAAATACAAGTCATTCCCCAATTGATAAATGGTCAAAGGATATGAGCAGGGAGTTCTCAGAGGAAGAAATTAAACATATCTCTAAACATATGAAAAAATGCTCTAAATCATTATTGATTAGAGAAATGCAAAAAAATCTGAGGTACCACATCTCACCGATCAGATTGGCTAAGATGACAAAACAGGAAAATGACAAATGATGGAAAGGATATGGACAAATTGGAACACTAATGCATTGTTATTGGAATAGTGAACTGATTCAACAATTCTGGAGAGCAATATGGAACTATGACAAAAGGACTATAAATAATTTCTTACCCTTTGACCCAGCAATACCACTTCTAGGGTTTGTATCCCAAAGAGATCATAGAAATGGGAAAAGGACCCGTATGTACTAAAATATTCACAGCACCTTTTTTTGTGGTGGCAAAGAATTGGAAAGTAAGGGGATACCCATCAACTGGGGCATGGCTAGTCAAGTTGTGGTATATGAATGTAATAGAATACTATTGTGTTATAAGAAATGAGGAACAGATGGATTCATATTTACCTGGAGAAGATTATACGAACTGATGCTGAGTGAGAAGAACAGAACCAGGAGAAATTTGTACACAATTACAGACACAACGTATGTGTAATGACCAGCTTTGATGAACTGTACTCTTCTTAGCAATGCAGGGTTATAAGTCAACTCCAAAAGACTCATAATGGAGAGAGATGTCTACGTTCAGAGAAAAAACAAGAAAGAACAGTTTGAATGCAGATTGAAGCAAACTACCTGCTCTCTTTCTTTTTCTTGTTTGGTTTTGTTTCCTCTTTCTCATTGTTCATTCCATTCATTACAATCCTTCTTTATAACCTGACTAATGTCTAATGTGGAAAGTATTTGAAGATCCTACACTTGATTGCAAATGATTTTACCTCCCTGAGTCTCAAATTCTTCATACATAAAATAGGACTAAAAACAGTCCTACCTTAAATGATCCCCCTCCTTGGCTGTAGTGAACAAAGTATTTTGTACATTATAAAGTGATAAGTAAATGTGAGTTCCTGTGATTTGAATGTAATTTGTATATTTCAGTATGATGCTGGCTACCATTTCCCTCTCATCAGATATCTTTCATATGTCATACTCTTTATATTCAGGTTACTACACTGGATCCATTTTCTGAGCAGTGTTTCAACTTGTCTGAAGTACCAGATTTTTTGTGACTTCATCTTTTTTACTTTTGGGTCTCACTTGTGGTGTAATGAAAATAACCCTATGTTAAGGTCATTAATAGTCAGTAAACATTTTTGAAGTGCTTATAATGTACCTGGCAATGTGCCTAAGGATTCAAAAAGAGGCAAAAGTCAGTCCTGGCTCTCAGATCACAATCTGATGGGGGAGACTATAAGCAAACACACATGTATAAAACAAGTTACATAAAGGAAAATAGGAAATAATTGAAGGAAGGCACTAAAATTAAGAGGGATTGGGAAAGACTTGTGGATGGCAGGAGTTTTAGTTGGAACTTAAAGGAAAGCAGCAAAGTCAATTGGTAAAGATAGGGAGAGAAAGAATTCCAGGTATGGGGAATAGCCAGAGAAAGTGCTGGGAGCTGAAAGAAGTGTCTTATTTGAGGAAAAAATAGGAAGTCAGTGTAACTGAATTGAAGATTATGTGGCAATAAATAAGTTGTAGAAGACTTGAAAGGTAAGAGGTAACTAGGTTATGAAGGACTTTGAATGCTAAACAAAGGATTTTGCTGGAAGCATTAGGGAACCATTGGAGTTCTAGTAGGACTGGGTGAGATGGTCAGATTTGAGCTTTAGGAAAATCACTTTGGTGACTGCAGAGGAGACACCTGCTATTGCAGTAGTTCAGGTGTGAAATGAGGGGGACCTATACTACAGGAATGGAAGCTGCAGAGGAGAGAAGGGGGGAATATTCTAGAGATGTTGTATAAGTGAAATCAACTGACCTTGGCAACAGTTTGAATGTAGGGGGTGAGAGATATTGAGGAGTCCCAGATGACTCCTAGACAGCAAGTCTTAGGGATTGAGAGGATGGTGTTGCCTTCTACAGTAAGAAGGAAGGTAGGAGTGATGAGGACATTGTTTGTGTCCACTTCAGGATGGGGAAAGATAATGAATTTGGTTTGCAATATATTGGATCTAAGATGTCTGCAGACTTTAAGATGTCTAAAAGGTAGTTGGCAATGTGAGATTGGAAGTCAAGCAGAGAAGTTAGGGCAAGGTAGGTAGATATAAGATATAGTAATTAAATCCATGGAGTCCAAGAAGATCTCTAAGGAAGTAGCATGGTTGGAAAAGGGAATTTTGGAATTCTTGAACATGAAGATGGTACATTTGTGGTTGATGAAATGATCAAACCGATGACTAACTTTTTATGACTGAGATGGGGTGAAGGAGTAGCTCATGGAGGTAAGAAGGTTTAGAAACTGAATAGTTATTGAGTTTCAGGGAAGTCAGTATGTATGCTCAAGTTCCCTAGGATGAGAACAGGACTTAGGGAGGGTAAACCCATGGTCTCTTGTAGATTAACTACATGACCTTAAGTAAGTTGCTCAACCACTGAGTATCCTTTTCCTCTCTAGAACTTTGTACAAAGTGCTATCCTTATAACAGTACTATGAGAAAAGTAGCAAATGTTTTATTACTTCCATTTTATAAATGGAGAAGATAAAGCTCAGAGATGAGAACTGGCTTTGCCTTAGACCACATAGCATCTGAGGACAGAATTTGACCATTTAATCTAAAAATTCTGACTTTTATTGCATTGCTCTTCTAATATGACGACACTATCTCTCCTTCATTCCTTCCAGCTGGGCCATTTTATGATCATATATGATATTGATTGCAGAAGTAGGCACAGACCCCCTAAGAAGCACACAAGTGGGACAATTAGGATATTGCAGTCTCATCCCTATATACTCTTTTTCTTCTTTGGGATACAGGGGAAAGAGGAGATTATAAAAGCAACAGCCTTAAAAGAGTGGAGGGTTTCCACAGGTTTTAATTTATCTTAGGTATGCAAACAAATGTCCTTGACTTCTATTTAAATTACTGTTTGGCCTAGAGTTAAGGGGTAGGAGGCAATTTTCCTGACTAATTTATTGTAACTATTGAACATCCTGTAGATAGCAGGAAGGAATGATCTTTGTCTGATCTGGAAAGCAAAACTCAGAGGTATTAAGTGGTTTTTCTCAGTTGCACAAGAGAGCTGAGAACATACTAAAAATTTAATGAGTACCTATAGAGTGAGTGATGTGGGCCTAGACATATCACTTACTGTTGGATTTAGTTTAACACAATGTGGATTTTCGTTCTTGCCCAAGGTTCTGGTTTAAGAGCAGATGGCTTCTGAAATTCTAACTTAACTTCTCCTTTCTTGGAAAGGTAAGGCCATAAATCATAGTGTAGATGTTTCTTCCTTCAGAAATTCACCAAATTTATTTTTAGTAGTTTGATTTTTTTCTTAAATATTAAAAAAATATTTTGAATTTCAGGTTTTTTTTTAATTCTGTGCTACATTCTATTCTTTTTTTTTTTTGGTTAAAAAATCCTGGAAGTACCCAAAAATATAACTAAAACCATTTACATGTCATTATGCATTATGCATATGTGGTTGTTTCTGAATGTTATTTATCCTTTGATTCTGGAAGAGGATATTAGAAAAGTGATATCTTGACTTGCAAGTAAATTAGATTTAAGTTAGACAAGGTCACAAGCCTCATTCCTCCTCCCAAGTAATCTGGGTCCAGTGAAAAGACATAGTTGGGGACATCTTGGAGATGGCCTTTTTAAGCTAAATCTTTCCCAGGTCTCATATTTATATGAAGCTACAGCCACTCAGTCATTAAGGACAGATAAAAAAGGTATCTAAAGAAGGCCTGTTTTACCTACACACAAACACACAAAAGTCCATCTGGGAGGGGAATACCCTCAGGGTTTCGGGATGGAACAAAAAATGATTGCTATTGTGTGTGTGTGTGGGGGGGCCTTTTGGTGAGTAATAGATGCCCCTATGGGGACCCAACTGGCCAGTTCCATTTGGGTGATGCTCTTCCTTTGCTCCTTCCTTCCTCCCCTTCCCTCCCCTTCTCCATCCACAGTTTGCCCAAAAGAAAGTGGATTAACTGGGCTTTGATAAAGCCTATTGGGATTCAAACAGGGCTGTTTGAGTATGCTTTAAAACCAAATCACTCTGGCTTTCACTGATTGTCCAATACTAAGTCCCAGCACCAGCCTCTCTCTTGGTCATGGGTTTAGGTCTTCATGGCTCAGAGAGAAGGTAAATAGCAAGAGACTGCTGACTTTGCATAGCCCTGCCCAACTTAAATCCAATTCACTTGCAAGTCAAGACATCACCTTCCTGAAGTCTTTGATCCAATGAAGGAAAAACAACAGTCAACAAGAATCTTTTTCTGAAAGATATTTTGTCAAATGGTTGAGGAAATTTGATTGCTTGGCCACATTGGTGATCTGATCTATGTTAGCTAGACTCTTTATTTGCAGGGAGAGAAGGTCTTGTTAAAATTGCCATCCATGCATCAAAACCTTGTATGATATTTTAAGACCAAGATTACAAATGCGATATTTTCAATTACTAGGTGTTAAAAATTCTTACAAAGTTTGAAAATTTTTAAGAGCAATAGTATGAGACAGTTGAAAGTTGAATCTTCATGAGAAATAAATCAATATTTTAAAATTTTAAATAATTAGCCTTTCAGATTTTTTAAGCAACCTTTTATAGTATTTATATTTCTGGTTATTAAAAATTAAAACTGCACTAAGACCTTTGGGATATATCATATGTATAATATTGTTTAACTAGACAGAAATGCCTTCTTAGAAGAAAGTGGTAGCTGTGTTTACTCTTTTAAAATAAGTAACTGGAACATCATTCTTTCCCTTCCACCATTTTTTCTGAGAAGTGTGAACTGATTTTTTTTTTTTTTGCTTAAAACCACTCTAGTTAGGACATTTGTTTTTCTCCAACATGTCTCTTGAGTATAACAGTTAAAACCCTCTACAATCTGGCTCCAACCTACTTTCCCACACATTTTGTAATTTTACCTCTTCAAACACTATATTCAAGCACAACTGGTCTTCAACTCCTAGTACCTCTCCCACATTGAAGTGAAAGCTATATGTCTTTTTTTTTTCAAAACCCCTATTCAACCACATTTCTTAGAATCCCTTATCTTAATTCAATTCAATGCAACTTATTGTATGCCAGGAATTATGTTAGTCTCTGGGGATATGAAGACAAACAGAAATAATCCCTGCATTCAATGATATTTTTTAAAATATTCTCTTAAAACTTCACATTTTCCATGAATTCTCTTTTTTGAAAAAAATATTATCCCAATTGTTAGTTGTCTCCTTCCTCAAATTATCTTCTATGATGATTTTTTGAAGTATTAGTCTCCTGTGTAAAATCTCTGTGTTGGAGTTTGTCTCAGTCCTTAGGTAGTCTCTGAAATCTCTTCTTGCATATGTTCCATAATTCTATCACTATTTTTAAGTCGGTTATGTAGTGAGGGATCCTTCCATCTTTCACTAGATCATTCTAAGAGTCAAAAAACTGAACCAACAGTTACAATTGCATCCAATCATGGAGAATATCTTGTACCCATTTGATAGATGGGAAAACTAAGCAACATACAGTTCAAATGACTTTGCCTATTAAACTGTTATTCTAAGATTCTATTACCTCTTAAAGGTAGGGATACACAATCTCTGAAGATATTGGGGGATGGCTTCAGAAATGTGAAGGATTGGGAAATAGCAATAGTAACTGTGAAAAAAACTTTGAAGCATAGTTCTCTTGTAAAGGTCTCATCTTTCACATATTCAGAGGAATTAGTCAAATTTACAAAAACTAAGAGCCATTCCTCAATTGACAAGTGATCAACAAATAATTAAAAAACATAAGAGCAGTCAATTTTCTGATGAAGTAATCAAAGTAATCTATAGCCATATTAAAAAAAAATACTCTGTCACTATTAATTGGAGAAATGCAAATTAAAACAATTCTGAGATACTACTTCACATCTATTAGATTTGCAAATAGGACAGGGAAGCAAAATGACAAATATTGGAGTGGATGTGGGAAAATTGAGACACTAATGCATTATTATTGGAGTTGTGTACTGATTCAGCTTCTATGTAATTTGGAACTATGCCCAAAGGTCTATGAAATCATGCATACCCTTGGACCTAGCAATAGCACTTCTAGGTCTGTATCCCAAATGAGATAACAAATAAAAAGGAAAAGGATCTATATGTATGAAAATATTTTTAGCAATTCTTTTGTGGTGGCAAGAATTAGATATTAAGAGTAAGTCCATCAATTGGGGGAATGAGTGAACAAGTTGTGGTATATGATTATGATGGAATACAATTGTACTATAAACCTGGAAAGACTTAAATGAATGTATGCAAAGTAAAATGAGTAGAATCAAGAGATTTTTGTATACAGTAACAGCAATATTGTAAGAGGATCGGCTTTGAATGACTTAGCTATTCTCAGCAATACAATGAGCCAATACAACTCTGAAGGAGTTATGATGAAAAATGCTATCCATACCCAGAGAAAGAACTCTTGAACTCTGAATACAAATTGAAGCATACTTTTTTTTTACTTTCTTAATTTTTCTTGGGTTTTTATTTTGGTCTGTGTTTTCTTTTACAACATGACTAATATGGAAATACATTTTACCTGACTACACATGTATAACCTATATCATATTGTTTGCTTTCTCAATGAGGGAGGTGGGCAGGAATAGAGAGAATTTGGAACTCAATTTTAAAATTGAATGTTGAAATCAGGGAAAAATAACATATTAAATAAGAAAAATTAAGGAAAATAGAAATGATAAGGATTTTATAATATAAGACATTAATCAGTTAAGTTTATTTTAAACTTAAATACTAAAACTTACATACACAATAAGAAAAGAAAAAGAAACATTTTATAAAATAAGAAAAAAACAACAGAAAAGAGGATTCAAATTATGCAATAAATCCCCATGTCAAGAAAAACTATGTAATAAATACTATGCATTGTGTTCAGAGCTATTTTTTCTTTGCTTCCTTGTAGATTTTTTCTGCTGTGCATAGTAAAGCTTATTTTTGAAAGAAATTAGATTTTTTCAAAAGAAAAAAGTTTACTTTTGTTTATCAAGTTTAAATAAAAGATTTTTTCCAATGATGTATTAGTGTGCTAATTTGGTTGTTATACTTGATCTGTTTTTTTTTTCCTTCTTAAGGGGCAATGTGAAAAGTTTTTCAGAGAACGGTATGGGACAAGAGTGTGCAAGTGTAGAAACTAATGTGAGAGTCATTTTATTGGCTTAGATGGTGACTATAGCTTTGGAAGCTTATCCTTTTTAATTCAGTCAAGCTGTTTATTGAGTACTTACTATATGCAAGGCACACTGCTAAGCATTATGGTGGATACAAAGTTGTACAAGACATAAACTTTGACCTCTAGATACTTCCTAGCTGGTTGTGTCTGTATATATGACTTCTTCAATAACAGGTCACATTAGACTAATCCTATTTCTTAATAGCAAACTTTTATTAAAATTTGGTATTCTTTCAAATACTTTATAAAAGTGAAACTCTTGCTAAGTAGACAGTGGGAAGACAATAAGAATCAGTTTTCATTTGAACTTGACTTTTTTTTTTTTTACCGAAGATCAAATTCCCTTTTCTTCAAAAAAAAAAATCTGTAGACAATTGGGGTTATGTAACTTTCCCAGGTTTTAGTAAATGTCATGTGTCTGAGCAAAGATTTGAACTCAGGTCCTCTTGACTTTAGGAATAGTGTTCTATCCACTCTATCACCTAGCTGCCCCAGGCTTTTGATTCTTTACAAAAAAGTTAATTCCCCATTGTATCATTTTGTTCATTTGGATATAGTAATATAGTCATTACCTAGCAACCATACAAGAGATGATTGTCTTTTGCTTGAAATATATTGTAGTGTATAGTCAGAGGACATGGATTTCAATCCCAGATTAGATAATTACTAACTTCGTGGCCTTGGGTAGATAATTTAACCTTTTTTGTTGCTCAGTTTCCTTATCTGAAAAATGGTGACTTGGGGCGAAAATATCTCTTAGGATGCTTTTTAGCTCTAAACTTATAATCCTACTACATAAAGTAGGATGGCATGTAACATACTCACAATAAATAAATAAATACCACTCTGAGGCAACCTTAAAGATATGTCTTCAAGATAGTTGTGACCTTGGCACCTATCAATACAACAATAGTTATTCAACAATCAACAATATAAAAAAGACACTTAATTTTATTTGGAATTTTGACTTTTAATACTTTAGAAAAACAGCAATAGGTTAACATTTTTTTCAAAGTTTGCAGAAGAGATTGTTCTTAATAGGTATGACTAGTTCTCATTTGTGTAGGTGCACGCACATACACTTTTATTCTATACCATTTTTCAAAAATTCATTTCCTCTTGTTGGAGATTCAAATCCACATAATAGCTACATATCTATGAGTATTTGATTGCATGGACCATGTGGAATGTGACTTTTTCCAGTTGTAGCTGGTATTTTCTAAGGTACTGAAGAAATCCATTTAATGAATTCTATTTTCCTCCACTTCAAGAAAAGAACATTACCACTTGAGGGAAGACCTTTTGGTGTCAGTTATCACTTAAGTGACCTTCAGGGGTAATAAAGTTTCATCTAGAATTTTAAATATAAGAGATGTCATACTAGGTAATACATATAAGCTGCCTAGTTCAATATTTTGTTTCTGATAAGGTGCACAGAAACTGAATTATCTGTGCCTTTATTGGGTCTATTATTGTTTTCACCTTGTACCCCCTTTTAGGGTATCTAAATGTAAACAAATATTTCATTATTATTTGTCCCAAATTACTTCTTTCACCCTTAGGAATATATTTCAGGCTGTATTCTAAGGATTTGACTATAAGGTCCATTTTCACTTTATTCATACACTTTGTAGTATTAAAGACTTTAATGGTATTTCTTCTTGGCCTTATTTTTTTTCCAGGATGAAAAGTTCCAAAAAGTTTGTCTGTCCTTGCTGAGCAGTGTGGCCTGTGCTCCTATGAAAAAATGAAATTTTAGATTCACAAAAACACATTGAAGTCTTGGCACTCTGACTTTCAACTTCTTACCCTAAAAAAAATAACCAAATGCTACTAATAGCATCTTAGGGTTCAAAGAGATTGAAATGGTGATTTAATTTATTTCCAGTTCTCCCACAGTTAGGTTGCAAATGAATTATCATGGACAAATGAGTGATTGATCTGTTCTTAATGACCTCCACACTGTCCCTTGGAAATAGGTTGTGTCATGTAGCAATTTTTTAGATAGATAGATAGATAGATAGATAGATAGATAGATAGATAGATAGATAGATAGATAGATAGATAGATAGAT
>NW_027185655.1:84977267-84999047 GCF_028583685.1 Petaurus breviceps papuanus | reverse complement strand
GATAGATAGATAGATAGATAGATAGATAGATAGATAGATAGATAGATGATAGATAGATAGATATTCTCTTTTTAAAAATACTTAAACCTTCAAAATACCCAAACATCATCATCGTCACTATTTTATATAGTGTTTTAAAGTTTGTCATCCACTTTACATATATTATCTCTTTTGTTCTTCACAAGAACTATGAGATAGATTATTACTATCCCCATTTTCCAACTGAGAAGGGTCACACAGCTATTAAATATCCAAGGAAGGATTTAAACTCAATCCTCCTGACTTGAGGCTCAATGTTCTATCCCTTTGTCACCTAGTTGCAATGTAAATATGCTTTCTACCTGTATGGATCACAGTCTATCTGTATCTTCTCACTCTATGTATTCATGTATATGTCTTTTCTTAAATCTGCCCAACTCTTGGTAGATTTTCCTTCAATCCTCCTAAAATATTTCAAGAATTGCCTAAATCAGATATCACTCATAATCCCTACAGACTTTTTTTCTGGTTATATATATCCTTGAAGATTTTTTTTTTGCAGATAAAAGTTATCCTTTCTACAACTTGCCAATATTCATCATTATCTTTCCATTTCCTTTTAGGGCACTTACAATTGTGTTGCTTCAAAGATCATAGTGTTTCATGATTGATAACCATTTGATGTTGTTCATTAGTTTAACTGTGTCTGACTCTTTTTGATACTGGATCATCCTGTCCATGGAGTTTTCTTGGCAAGAATTCTGAAAAGGTTTGCCATTTTCTACTCTAGGGCATTAAGGCAAACAAATCTTAAGTGACTTGCCCAGGTTCGCACAACTAGTAAGTGTCTGAGGCTAAATTTGAACTCAGGTATTCCTGATTCTAGACCTAGTTCTCTATCCACTGAACCAGCTAGCTATCTGATAAAATAGTGATAACTTTTAAAAAGAGGGACTTTTAGGAGTGGAAGGAAACAAGCACTTGTTAAATGCCTACTATGTGCCAATACTATGCTAAGCACTTTACAAATATTTTATCTGTCCCCATAATAATACCTGGGAGGTATTGTCTCCATTTTGCTTATGAGGAAACTGAGGCAGATAGCAGTTGAGTGACTTGCTGGAGATTAGAAAGATAGTAAGTATCTGAGGCTGGATTTCAGTCAGGTCTTAATAATTCCTCTCTCTGCACTTCATCCACTGTGCGACCTAACTACATTGCAGAAAACCAAGAAGAGATTGTTGAAAGCTATACAGTTTCTCAAAATCAAGTCAGTATTCCTCTGAATCAATTTTAAGATAACTTTACTATTTATCTGGAACTTCTATCCATGACATATGTATTGATGGACTAATTACCCATCTAGCTAAATGTCACAATTTGGAAAAAAAATATATATATATATATATATATTTCTTACTTTATTTTTCTTGTGTGAATTACTAGATTGTTCTATTTTGAGTAGATCTGGTTCCAATTAAGATAACCCTGGGCATATTATCCAGAATTTGGTGAGATTAACAAAATATTATACATAAACAAGAACCTTATTGGGGGTGACTAGGTAGTGCAGTGAATAGAGCACCTGCCCTGGAGTCAGGAGGACCTGAGTTCAAATCCAGCTTCAGGCGCTTAACACTTACTAGCCATGTGACCTTGGGCAAGTCACTTAACCCAAACTGCCCTGCATTCCCCCCCCCAAAAAAAAAGGGCAAAAAAAATCATACAAACCCTAAGAACCTCTTCAGTGAGTTATCTAGTAAGTATCTTTTGTGGAGTAATGCCTCCCTTTGTATGCCTTTTTTATGCTTCTCTTTGTGTTATTTTATATCATTAAAATTAATCACTATAGTTACATTTATTGTAGACAACTGTCTATGTTAATATATGGATGGAATACACTTTTTGGGAAGAACATGTTCTTCTACCAAATAAAATATTTTTCTATTATCAACAAACAAATCATAGTGGCATCTTATAATTTTCATACATTTGAGTCAACTGCTGCCATGGAAGATATGGCCTGCTGGAAAAACGTATTGGTGAAACAATGCCTCTTTTGGTCTCATATTTACTGTGCGTAAACTAATCTCATAAGAATTTTACAGAGATGTAGTCAAATGAACTCAAGAAGGAAATGACAAATAATTCTAGTATCTTTGCCAGGAAAACCCCAAATAGGATTCGAAAAGAGTCAGACACGACGGAAATTATTGAACAATTGCAAAAACTGGCCTTATGGGTTGGTAATTGGAGATATATTTTCATTTTTTTGTTGTATACTAGTATCATTTCTAATCTTTTAGAATTTTTTCCTCTTTGATGTAACATGAAAATTGAGACAGTACTGGCTTTAAAATTGTTCCATCTCTAGCATGGATTTCCTTTTTATATATTCGATCAGATCCAAGTGCTCTTCTTAATTTCTTCTTCTTCTTCAAGTGTCATTGCTATTTCATTCCATAGCATAATTGCACTAAGCAAATGGAGTCTAAATAATGTGTAATTCCACTATCATTGGTGATGAAAATCAGATAATTATGATAGAATTCTTTTTCCTGACATTTTTTTCCTTTTTCCACCTTTATTTACATATGCTCTCTCAATGATTTCAGAAGTCGGTTATCATAGCAAGTATTCTGTTTGTTTTTCCCTCACTTGCATTTCATTGGCTTGTGATCTAATCCTGATCATAATCTTCTATCTTCCTATTCTAAATTGTTTTGAAAATAAGCTTGTCCTCAAAATTAATGTTGTCCTTAACCATCAGGTCTTTCTATTTGACAAGATCTAAAACTTGTTGACTGAAGCAGATCCTGTACTTTTTTGGACTCCTTATTGTGATAGCTATTTTGCATCTGTTGTCATTCTCTAAGAAATGCTGACCGTCAGCATCAATGTCTTTATTTTTGTCTGTTTCACATTTTTTTGGTATTGACAGTTTATTTAAAGTTGTATTAGAGCTGCTGTTATGACATCTTTTCCTTAAGTTCTTCAGAACATTGCTTCAGAAGTGAAAGGGAGCTCAGACTCAGAATTCATCCAATATCTCATTTTATATGTGAGGAAACTTGAGACCCAGTGAATTGGAATGATTTACCAAAATCAGGAAGATACAAATTACAGAAGTGGGATTTGAACCTATGTCCTCTGACCAAAAATTCAGCCCTATGCTTTCTTCACATATGGTATTGATGATCTTCACTGTAACCACTTAATGGTCTGATTTTACAAAGAACTAATTCTGAAATGACTCCTAAATTAGTCACATATTATTGATAACATGTAATCAAGTTCATATTTGGTGCTTCTCACATCTACTATGTTCCAAATATTTCCTTGAACAAAATATTCTTGACTACAAAGGTGAGGTTTTTTGAATAGCCTCCAAATAGATAATAGTCTTTTTCATCTTTTATTCCTTATCATATTTTCCAATATATTTTTGATCCCCACCAAATTCAATATTGCCTTGAAGCTATAAAGATTTGGGGCAGAGCTTGTTAAATTCTCAAAAAAAATATTTATTAAGCACTTACTATATGCCAACTCTGTACCAAATGCTGAAAATACAAGTATGGTTCACACAAGATAGTCCCTGCCCTTAAGGAGCTTACATTTGAATGCAGAAGAAAGCTCATGTGGGAAGCTAGAAGTGGGAGCTGAAAAGGTGTATGCTTGGCAGCATGGGATGGAATAGGGCAGTAGAGTGATGTTAAAAAATCTTGGTCCCTGTAATATAATGCAAAAACTGATCATTTGATCAGATACTTGGGGTTACTATTAGGAGGTGGGGGAGATGATGGTCCAAAAGGAATCTGAAATTGGGATTGAGAATGAAATTGGCAAGGTCTACTCATCTCCCTGTAATTCAGACACATCCTTTCCCAGAACAGGATCTACAAACCTGGAATTGAAGGAGAACCAAATGGTCATCAGTGGGAAATCATAAAGGGACAGCTTTGTGTCCACACTTACTTCATTGCTCTTGCCAGAACATATTATTCTTCCCTTGACCTTGCTTGTTTTCCTGACCCTCTAGGTCCCTCTACTTTCAGTCCTTCTCCACTCTCTATCCTTCTCTATCTGCCTCTACCCTCTATCCCCTTTACCCTTTATTCCCTTTTTTACTCCTATAGGTCCTCTTTCTCTCCACCCTCTTCTGTCTCCTTTTATCTAATATTTCTTTATATATAAGGGAAAATAAAATTTGTTTCTTTATGTTGATGGTGAACATGGCATTAAAAGTACGTTTTTCTTCTGATTTGAAGTCCTGAAATTAGGACAATCATATTGAAACAGAGCCTAACTTTCTCAGAGCACTGACCCACCAAAGACTGACCCACTTGCTCTTCTGGAGAGTATCATACTTTGGATGTGGAGTTTCTGACAGTGAGCACAGTATGACGATCTAAAAAGATCCAGTGAGCTTAACTTTTGAAGACAACTATTTGAGAGTAGTGGGGTTTTTTTTTAGTTTTATTTAACTTTTTCTTTAATACAGGGAAAAAACCTTCTAGTATTTAAAAATATTTTAGTTTTATTCATTCAGTTCACTAAGAAATTATTAAACTCCTACTATTTATCAGTCACTGTGTTAAGTGTTGTGGATACAAGAACAAAATGAAATGCTGCCTGCCCTCAAGGAGTTCATATTCTATTGGAATAAAAACATCTCTAGAAAGAATTGCCTGTGATCCCCAGGTCAGAAAGTATGATGATGTCTAGATTGTTGTTGAAATTTTTGCCATGCTCTAATGAAATTATTTCTGGTCTCATTTCCTTTCAGTCAATCAATAAATATTTATTAAGTGCCTATTATTTCCCAGTCACTCTCCTAAGTACTGAGTATACAAAAATAAGTGAAAGACAGTCCCTGCCCTCAGGAGCTTATAATCAATTAATGACCAAGAAATTCCTCTTTAGGCATTTATAGCAACTCATTTCAATTTTACAGTTATAAATTTTCCTACCAAGGCAGAGTTTAACAATGCCCCTTAGAAAGATTTTAAAGACACAGAAAGATTTCTAGTGGCATTTGCCTTTGAGAGACCTATAACTACAGTTCCTACTTGATCAAAGCTTTCATTCTAGGTAAATAAGCATCATTTTAAAAAATTACCTAAGAAATGACAATATTCTCTCTTCTGTCTCTGCATTAATGTCAGTGCACAGTTGGTAAATGTCATGAATATATGGAATTCATAGGAAGGAAAGTGGTGTCTTTCTGAAAGCATACTTTGGGTTATTACTATTGCTATTTTGTGCTATGATGTGTGAGAATATGTAATCCCACTATATTATGCCTGAGTATTCAGTCCCTTAATTTATAACTATCATAAATACAGAACTATGTGTAGTGAAAGAAATAGAAGTATTTCATACCTTTCTTATCTATTAGGGTGCAAAAGGGTTCTTAACATGGGTGGAGAATATGTGACCCATACCAACTAATTATAAGGTACAAAATCAATGTAGCACATGAAAAACGAACATTTTCCCTATTAAATTAAGAATGTTCAGTATATAGCAAGGTACAGCTTGTGTTGGTGTGCAGGCCTATAGAAGTTAGACTATGATGAGCAGAGTTGGCCTTGAGACATATAATAGCAGTATCTCACTGCATATTTCCTTTTCATCTCTAAAGTAGAAACTACTCATGTGTTTCTGAAGTGCCACATTGAGTCAGAAAAACAAAAGTAATTTATTAATAGGTTGGAGGAGAGAAGGCTTAATAAAAGTTTGTGTTAAGATTAAGAAACCAAATAGGTCAAGGGCTAAAGTTTTTTTTTTAAATCAGATTGATTTTTGATTTTTTTGTAATAGTGTCAAGGTGACACTTTTTGATTTTATTCCTTTACAACTAATTACTTTTAAAATTAATTAAAAATGATTAAGCTATTGTTCCACTTCATGATATCTGGTGGCATATTTTAGGTGGTTGTTGTGATTCTTTCACACCTAGTGATTATTCTTTTAACAGTAGTAATGTTTCATGATTTATTTATTCAAGAAGCATTTAAAAAAATGCAAGGCTCTGTCTGTCTTAGTTGCTGAGGATGCAAGACAAAAAGGAAATAATTCTTGCTGTCACCTCAAGGAGCTTCCATTTTTCTGAAAGAGATAAAATTTGAACAAAGGAAAGTAAATACAACAGAAATGCAAAATAATCACACTAATTTAAGTAAAACAAACCCAAGTGGAAAGAGACATATTTCATAAATATGATTCTGCTGGACTATAGTCAAATTTCATAACCTTGCTAACTCCTCAAAATTTACAGTGAGATATATTGCCATTTGCATTTTTATAAAGCTTATAAATGAATAGGAATGGAAACAGCAAACTCTAGGTACTTGAAATAGATTTGTCCAGGACTGAATTATTCATTTTATCTTCAAAAAGTCCATATGAAAATTTATTTGTAAGACCTTTTGTTTTCCTTTTCCTTCTCACCTTTTACTTTAAAAAAATGGGTAATAAATACAACACATGAGTCTAAATTTTTATAAGCAAATCTTCAGACTGTCATATAGACTTGGAAGTAGGATCTTGAAGAGTAAAGTTGATTTTAATGCAAATTGTACATAACACTTCATTGTAGACCTTTTGAACTGTATAACTCGTCTTGTTTTTGATGAACAGAAGTCTTTGTATGGAATGAGCTTTATTGATAGTAAAAAAAATTTAAAATAAGTTGACAAGATGCAATACAACGCTGCTGAGAAATCTTATGAAAATACTAGAGAATATTATAATATAATTTTACTATTATATTACATAGATTGAGTTATAACACAGGCCAGAGTCTATCCTTTGAAACTATAGAAATAATAGCATACAGAAGAAATATGCTTAAGAGTATATATTTAATTCATCAGGAAATCAGTAGGAAGAGGGCTGAATTCTGAATAAGAAGACTTGGATTCATATGCTGGCTTTGTTATTTGTTATTTGTGTGACATTTCAGTGAATCATTTAACCTCTTTATGCTTCTGTTTCCTCATCCGTTAAATGAAAGGTTTCAAATAAATGACTTCATAGGTTCCTCTAACTTTAACTCTGTGCCTAGCTTTTTTTTTAACAGAGCTATTCTCTTGAATTTTGAATTAATCTTATCTAGCACTGATTTTGTAATAATGTGATGACATATTAATATTTTAGCTTATATAATTATACTTTTATAGAAGATTAATATATCATCATATATTAATGGGAAAAGTCAATTTGTATATCATATCATGCATATCATGTATTGTATAATATAACATTGTTATATTGTATATTATAAACTGATATGTATGTTATATATACTCTATATAAAGTCATATACTATACTATTTTATGATATATATGCTATGTACTCTATATAATACTTTACTATATTTCATACTAGTATAATATAATGCGGAGAACCTAGTTGGCACAATGGATAAAATGCTGAGTTTGGAGTCAGGAAGGCTCACATTCATGAGTTAAAATCTAGTCTCAGACACTTATTAACTGTGTTACCCTGGACAAGTCACTTAACCTTTGCTGCTTCAGTTCCTCCTCTGTAAAATGAGCTAGAGAAGGAAATGGCAAACCATGCCAGTAGCTTTGCCAAGAAAACCCCAAATGGGGTCACAAAGAATTGAATACAACTGAAATTAGTATATGTGTACAGTATATACTAGTATATAATATAGTAAAGGATATGAAAATATAATTTATAATAATATATACTTACGTATGGTAATATAAATACATATATACATATAGTATTTCTATATAATTAAATATAGTTTATAATACTAGTATGAAGCATAATATAGTACTAATATGTAGTATCTATGGTATGTATGTATGTGTGTGTGTATATAGTATACTGTAGTATACTAAAGCATAGCATATTATGGCATGGCACGGCATGGCATGGCATGGCATAGCATAGCATATACCACAAAGAACAGTCAGCTTGTGATCCCATAAGGTTGCAGGGAGGGCTCATAGTGAACTTATGGTATAACAAATATGGCATAAGGTTCCTCTACCATCATTTCATTTTGACAAATACTACTTAAGCACTTACTATGTCCTAGATACTATACTGGGTGCTGAGTACATAAAATAAAAAATGAAATAGCTCCTGTTCTTAAGGAACTTAGTCTACCACACTTACATATCTGCTGAAATCTAATTGTTCGGGATTCAGTGGATATGGAGGGATCCTGTTTTATTGATTTTTTAAATTAATGATTTCTCTCAAAAGAAGTCTAGGAAGATATATACAGAGTGAGGTAATATCTGAACCTAAACAGTTCAACCCTGAGATGAGAATTGTCTGATGATTTTCATAATGGTAGAGAATCATGGCACATTCTGTTGAAAAAAGAATGCCATGAATGTTATTTTGGTTACCCTTTAGGTATAGACCTACCTTTTGTTTCAATATTATTTGATAATAACCGGGATATTACAGCAATACATTTGAACATTGATGTTCTTGTCTGTTACAAAACCTGACCAATAAATGGAATGATGATATTTAAAAGACATGAAGGATCAGTGTGTGTGAGTGTTGTATGTGTGTGTGTGTTTTAACACAGTGAAACTTGGATCATAATTGGGATATTACGTGAAGTCAATCAATTGTTTCAAGACTTCAAAGTGAAACTATTCTTTGAACTTCTGCTTAGTAATTTTAGAGTTGACTGAGGATTTTAAAAGAAGCCTGATTTGGAAAGTTACTGTATTTTTTGTTCATAGTGCATTTGAATCTGGAGGGGATTATAAGTAATTGAGGGAAGAGAGACCTGAGGGAGGCAAAACAGCTAAGACTCCAAAAAGCTAATTGAGCAATATGTAGATGACAGAAAATTGGAGCAACTATAAGAGTTCAGTGACAACAAAGAAGGCAAGTATTGAGACATTTTATATGAAAAGAAAAATCCCTTAAAATAGCCAATATCTTCTAGATGATAAAACACTTGTGTGTAAAAGGCCCAGCTCAACCTATGATCTATTCACTGTTGCCTCTAGATCATCACTGCTTATTTACTGGGTGCTAGTAAATATTGTAATCAACATAAATTAATTTTAAGAAGCAGTCAGCCATTTTATCACTTTATCAACTATTTACGGTTTAATATATTGAGTTGTATCCCTTCTTTTATGAAGTGAGATACAGTTCAATTCACATAAAACCAATTAGCCTAAAGCCAGTTTATATAAAGAATAGTTGATCTAATAACACTTTTTCCTAAATTGCACCCCAACTCTACAATTTTATGTAAAAGGGACCATAATCCTGACCCTATATTTTTGCTTAAATTGTATTCTATTGTAACTCTGGCTCTTTTAAATGAAATTCAGTATGCCACTCTTCCTCCTCCTCCCCCTATTGCCTAGCCTCTCTATTACTTCTGTAGTGCATTTAAGTTTGCAAAGTGCTTTAGAAATAGTTTTATTTTATCCTCAGAGCAATCCTGGAAAGTAGGTATTATTATTATTCATGTTTAACAAACTAGAAATCTAAGACAGCCAGAGGTTAAGTGATTTACTCAGTCATGCAGCTAATAAGTATTTCAGATGGGATTTGAATTCAGGACTTCCTTTTGCCAGGTCCAGTCTTCTTTTTATTATGCCAGTTGGCTCTTTCACATATATTTTACACTAATCTTAGCCCTGAACAAACCATGAAAGACTTATATAGATCTTAAAAATAAAGTAAAAAAAATTCAGATTTCCAGTTTAGATAATGGAAATAGTACAAATGAACCCAGCTCTTATATTCCATTAAAGCTCTAAAAAGACCACCAAATCAAATTAAGAAACGATGGTAGGCTCCCTTATTCAGTCCAGGATTGGACAAACAGACAGATAGAAAGAAGCCAATAGGAACTGGGAAAGATGTTCTGTCAGAGAAGTCAATGCAAATTATGAGTAGACAACCAGGAAGACTGCTGACCCTCTGAACAAAGACTCTAGGCACATGAGTAGTGTAGTATGCTATTCTTGGTGTGGCAGGAATACTGTGGTGAGAAGATAGTAAAGATTCAGGGGAATCAGAAATCTGCAGCTCTCTCACTGTTAAATCTGGGCAGATAGCACTCTGACCAGAATGCCTCAGGTCAACCAGAAGTCTGCAGTACCCTAACCTGAGATGTCTCATCGAGATCTAAAGATAATAGTTTTCTATACTCAAATCATCCAAAAGGCCTTAAAATCTGAAATTATTCAGAGCACAGACATACTTGGAGAAGCAAAAGCCACTGGCAAGAGCCCAGGAAATCAAGACTAGGACAACATTGATCCAAATGTTCAAGATGGGGAAGAGCTTAAATGAAATAAGAGCTCCAGAGGAAAGAATTAGATAAAATGGATTAGAACAAAAGTCTGAAAAATCCTTTGTCCAAGTAAAGGACTCTGAAAATTAAAAGGGGCAAACAACTCAGTGATTACATGGCATAAAAAGACACATTAGAATAAAATCAGAAGAAAAAATAGAAGAAAATTTTAAATATAAAATAATATAAATGACTTCCCTGAGAAATAGGTCAAAGAGAGATGATTTAAGAATCATCAAATTCTCTGAAAATTAAGAACAATAATATGGAAACAATCATATGGAAATCATAAATGAAAACTTCTCAGCTTTATTAGAACCAGAGCTCAAATGTGAAAAAAAGAATTCGTTGATGACTTCTTGAAAGAAATCCCCAAATGAAAACTCTAAGGAATGGCATATCCCAAATCTGGAGCCCACAAGTCAAAGAAAAAGTACTGTGAGAAATCAGAAAGAAAGATTTCAAATATCTAGGAATCAAAGTGCACAACATTTAGAAGCAACCACCATATGGAAGAGCACATTTTGTAACACAATATCACAAGAGGCAAAAAAAAGAAAAGAAAAAGATTAATTTACCCTCCAAAACTGAGTATGATACTATGTGAGGAAAATGAAAGAAAACTTTCAAGGACACCTGATCCAGACCTGAGAAGAAAATATATAAACATTAGTCAAGAAAAATTAGAAAAGTAAGCACATTTCAGAAAGCTGAAGGGGCTGCAGGATGATGAGATGCTTGTTTTCTAAAGAGGAAGAAGTGGCAAGTGTCCTTTCAGAATTCTAATGTTTTCTGGGTTTTCCACTTCTGGCTCCTTTTTACCTGAGAAATTTTTACTTGACCCCAGGTATAAAGGCATATGAAATAGTTGTAACAATCAAACATTTACTGATAATAAATCATGAAGAAAATTCTTCAAAACAAATATTTGATATTGCAGCATATAGAGCATCTTCAATGTTTTTCAGAGAGGATCAATACTTCGATTTCATAATTGTCAATTCTGAGAACACTGCTTTGCATAAATACTTAATACAAAATGGCAGAAATATGTTTAGGACCATTTCATAAATTGTTGGAAATTCTGTCCAAGTAAAAATTCATGTAATGATTTTTCCTAAAAAACTCAAGTTTTCAACCTCTTTCTCTTGATAACTTGGCAAATTCTTTTTGAACTTTTAGTGGCAGATGGCTGATTTTTTAAAATTTCAGTTAAGTATGATTTATTTTTTAAAATCAGAATTTGAAGGGAAATAATTCTGAAACTATTTCTCCAGGTACTTCAGATAATCAATTAAGTTTTGCAATTACATCTTTGGGAAGGTTATTTTCAATTATGAAATTATCTGTAGCTGAAAACATTTCTAAAGAACCATTTTCCATCCTATTTTTCCACGTTTACTTTTAAAGTAAAGCTTTCATCTTTATCTTTTAACATAATATGTTACATTTTCCTCTTGAAGCAACATGTTTAAATCATTGATTTTTTATTTAAAAAATCTAAAAATAAGTTTTGAAAGCCATATGTCATTATGAAAAAAATTAACAAAATCAGAATTCTGCTCAGTCAAAAATATAACAACTTCATCTTGTAATTTCAATATTCTGTTTAAGCTTCACCTTCTTGAGAGTCATTTTATCATCATTGCTGCAACGCTGTCTATTCAGACTCCAATATAATTTTTCCACTGTAAACTTTAATTTCTAAAAAATTCATCAACTTTAAGATATGTTTTCCCCTCTTGTGTGCCCTTCCAAAGGGTGACAAAATGATGATTCCTCATGTACTCTTCCTTCATAAATATATTTTATGTAAACTAATAGCTGTGGCATGTTAGAAGTATAAGTTATTTCATTTAACTGAATTGCAAGCTTTTGGCTGCTCTTAAACTTGGTAATAAGCTGCCAGAATTGCTCATTAATAATTTCAGAAATTCTTTTGGAAACACTATCATTTGATAAAGGAATTTTATTATTTTCATCTCTATACTTTTTCCATTGAACTATTTCTGAGATTTTAATAGTGGCAGGAAACATAAGATCTCCTATCACATAAGGCTTTTTAGTTTTTGCAATTAAATAAGAAATTTTGTAAGATGTAAGTAAATACTTTGTGTTTAGAGTAACAAAGTCATTCAGAATATTCCTTTGGTTTGTTACAATATGCTACATGCTTGGTATTAAAATGCCATTTTAATTTGGCCAAAACTTCATTGCAAATTAAGCAAAGAGGTTTTTCCACACCATAATTATTAAAAATAAATTCATACTGCAAAAATAATTCAACACATTTTCATATTATTGTCAATTTAGGTGTGCTACAACCTGGTAGTGAAGACTGTGCTGTGTTGTCATCAGTATTTTTACATTTTCTGTCGAAATTTAGTCACTTACCCATACCTGGAAATCATTTTTGTTTTAATATATAAATAAGTATTGCTAATAATTTCTCCAATGAATGCTAGCTTTAGTGTGTGAAATTACATTATTTCTTAAAAATCAATGTTCACACACACACACACACAACCATAATGGTGGAGAAATATTATGAAAGGGCTTTTGCTTTTATTTACTATAATTAAACACTTATGTTTCTTTAAAAGAAGGAGATAACAGCAATTTTTAAAATAAAACATTCTTATACAATCCAATCCAAAGATATACTAATTTGATATTGACATGCTGAAAAATGGCAGTAGGAAAATATTAAAAGTCTTTTTTTCCATAATTAAACTATTATGTTTCTATCAGGGCAGAAAACTTTTTGCATATAGTAAAAATACTATTCATAGCATACAATAGTCTAAAAACTGAGCCAAAGTGTTCTGGCACCTTGACATGATGGTGCATGCAGTGTGAAGTATGCATGTCATATGTTCAGAACCTAGGCAGCAGTGAAGTCATGCCATACATGGGCAAGAACTGCCAGAAACACTTTGTATTTATTACCCATTTGATGTGTATACATACACACATGTACACACACATGTGTACTCACCCAAAAAATATAGAGAGACAGGGAAAGGGGAGAGTAGGACTTAAGAAGGGAGAGGCAATATTCACAAGCAAAATCAATGTTAACTTCAGAAGATATATCATAATGGGGGAATTAAAGGTATAAAAGGAAAAAAGTTGAGGGTGAGGGAAAGAATCGTAGGATTTTTGATCTACAGTTGAAAGAAAACTGAACTGTCATCAAGTTAAGTTCCTTCATTTTACAGAGAATTTATCTGAGACCTCAAGAGTGATTTGCCTAGGATAACACAGCTAATAAGTATATGACAGAATTAAATCCAGGTTTTCTAACCCCAAAGCCATTGCTCTATCCATCAAAAACTTGTGGCTTCTCTTTGCAAACCACTTCAACTGTAGAGCAATAGTAATGACAACATTCCTTCTTTTTACCTTCTTCTTTGTAAAGGATGAGGTTGTGGGGTGGAGGGAGAGGAAAGTAGGGAAGAAGGAGGAAATGTAGTAGAAGATATGATGAAGGAAAATGCTTAGTTAACAGTCATAACCATAAGCATGACTGGGATAATAAGCTCATTCATTAAAAAAGAAGTTACTGGTTACATTAAAAAGCAGAAGCTAACAATATATTTATAAGAAACATCCTTGAAATATTAAGATTCACACAAATAAGAAAGTAGAGTGCATCATCCTTTAGATTAGAGGCTGATAAGCTCAAAGACTAAATCTAGCTTGTTCCTATATGGCCTGCAAACTAAGAATGGTTTTAAAATTTTTAAATAAAATTTTGTTGCATTTTAAAATGCAAAAATCATTCTTAGCTCTTTTGAGCCATATGAAAAAAAAGTGCAGGCCAGATTTGGTTATCAGGATATATTTGCTGATCACCACTTTAGATGAACTGAGTAGCATTTATCATAACCTATACAACTATGTAAAGCCAAGCACTAGCAGCTTTCCAGAAGAATGCTACTGTGAAAAGCTTTTAAGGTTCTGATTACACAGCATAGTGAACAATCTATTCCACAACAAATCAAAGCAAAACATTCACAATATTACAACTTATCACAAAAAATCAAAATATAACATTCACAACAACTTATCACAGAAAATGGCCACATAGTTTCCACTACAGTGGCCACAAAGTTTTAAACAAGGTACAATCATTTACTAATTCAGGCATTCACAAAATCCTTAATTCAATCACAAAGTACAATAGTCAAAGTTTTCCACTCATGGGGCATACTAGGTTACAAATCAGTTACTTATTCAGTCATCAATCACTAAGTACAATAATTTAGTCAATCAATCATCCTTCATTATTTACTATTCATTCATTAAAAACTACACTGATCTTCTGCCCCTAGGTCACTAGCAAATTTACAATTTCTCTGTCAATACACAATATCCAAGTAAAGTCTTCTTTCAGCTTAACTCAGGGTGGTTTCTTGGATTCCCTGGATCCCCTTCCATGGTCCCAGATCCTACCTGGATTCACCAAACTGTCACCTGGGTTCAAAGGCAGATAGCCTCCAGATTCTTGTCTAGCTCTCTATGTACTTCCTGCTCCACATTGGAGTTCACCGTGTCCAGTCCATCTCAAATCCTTCACAATCTCTGTTCCTGGGAATGCAAGGCTTAACAAAACCACAAACAGATTCAGCCAAAGAACCAGCATGCTTCCTCAGTCTTTTGCAGATCTGGCTGGCCCTCAGAAATCCTCAGCAACTCTGGCTGGCCCCCAGACTTATCAGAAATTTCAACTGGTTCCCAAAATAAAAATCACTTTATCCAGGTTTTTAAAATCAAAATCATTCTCTCAAATCTGGGAGGGGCTTTCCGCTTCAGTCTTCACTGAGCCTGCTCCAAGAAAATCTCACTCTCCCTTTCTGAGGGTTTTCTTATATACACAGAGAATTAGCTTCCTGTTTTAGCAAACCCCTACCTGTTACATCAGCAACAGGAGACAGGAGTTCATACCTTCTGTTTCCACAACAGAGGCTTGATCAATTACTAAGTGTTAAGTACCTGCTAACTTTGCCAATACTAAGGGATCTTCAAATTCAAATTACATTACCATTATAAACAATAAAATCAACATGGTTAAGAGAAATAAACTAGGAAAATTCCTTTTGCTTAAAGACACTATAGACAATGAACTAATATCAGTATTTTATATAGACAGATGTAATTTTATCTATATCTACATGTAGGCATTGAATGTCACAGCATGTAAGTATTAAGGAAAAGCTAATCTAATTATAAGGAGAAGTGAAGAGAATAACTGTTCATACTTGGTATTTTCAATGTACTCCCTTTCATAACTACACAAATCTAATAAAAATAGAAACCTGAAATAAAAACCTGAATAGAATTTTAGAAAACTTAGATATGATAGCTCTCTGGTGATTACTGAATGGAATTAGAAAGGAATATGAATATTTCTCAGGTATACATGGCATCCTTTACCAAAAAAAAAAAGAATTTATTTAAAAATCACCTCATATAAAAATGCAGAAAAGAAGAAACATTGCATATTTTTGCTGACTATGATACAATAAAAATTATAATAGTCAACCTGTGAAGAAAAGATCTAAATGTATAAGAGAGAATAATTTTAATTTTTAAATTTGAGTCAAATAATGAATCATAGAAAACTACAGATTGGTAAGTCAAACTACAAATTATATAAATTTATTAAAGCAAATGATAACAGTGAGATAATATATCAAAACTTTTGTAATGCAGCCAAAACAGTCCTTGGGGGGGTAATATTTTCTTTTAAACACTTTGAGCAGCAAGAAAAAGAACAGATCAATGACTTGGGTATGGAATAGAAGAAAAAGTAGAACATCATCAAATTAAAAATCCCAACTAAAGAAAAAAAGTAGAAATTTTTGTTTGTTTGTTTGTTTTGAAGGTGGAAATGCAGGGCAATTGGGATTAAGTGACTTGCCTGAGGTCACACAGCTAGTAAGTGTTAAATGTCTGAAGTCAAATTTGAACTCAGGTCATCCTGACTCCAGGGCTGGTGCTCTATTCACTAAGCCACCTAGCTTCCCCAAAAAGTAGAAACTTTGAAAATGAAAAAGATAAAAATAAAACTGAAAACCAAAAATTTTCAGAAATAAAACTATCCACAAATTGTATAAAAGTTGTTGAAAATTGAAGAAAAATACCTTAAAAGGTAATTTTAAAATTTAATCTAAAATTTACTAAAGACATCATGTCACATGTAAAATGTGGCATCTGGTCTTCAATGATTCTGTGATTAAAAAAAAAAACAATCCTTAATATAAGTTTGTCAAAATGTTCCTGAATCTTTCTTCTAACACTTGAAAATTGCGGGGAGGAAATACTAATAAAACATTCTTGACACTACCTCTTTTTAAATTTTTTTTCACAACTGATATACCTCCATTTCTGATCATATTTTTTTTCCTGCAGGGTATCAATTATATGTACATAAATTATCACTGATAATAAATTGCATCTCTCATCTTTTCATCCCTTGGGATGGATATCAGTGTTTTGTTGGCTACAAAGATGAAATTTGGAAAAACATAATATTGAGGTGCTCTTTGGACCTTTTGAAATCACAAAGCTATAGGCTCTACTTCTTTAACTAGTCACTGAACTATCTCAAGGACACAGACAAAGAGACAGTAGCTGAAGAGAACAAATAGTTTTGAATGCCTTCCTAGCCAATAAAAGAGCCTCTTATTCAACACATGAAAAGGAGTAACTCAGAACCAGTTATGGAACGTCTACATAGTCTCCTCATTCTGTCTCTTTTTGACATATCACGTACATGTTATCATGACTTTCTTTTAAGTTGGATTTCTCGGGTTCTCTCCTTACAGAGAGAGATACCATCCTAGTATCTCTGTTGATGTGACAAATACCCATTGCACTTATATTCTAATGGGGCAAATTGATATAGGGGAGTGATACCCGGAGAGCAGAGTTTTGCTTTGGAAAATTACATGGATGCTGAATATAGTCAACGAATAGAATGACACATCCTTTCTAGGATTAGTAACTGGGATTCCTTGAGAACTAGAAAGCTGGGAGATGATAATGTCACAGGAGTATCAGCAAAGGGGCTGGTGAGAAAATGGTCAGCAAGAATATAAAGCAGGTGGCTGGAGCTAGCCTAGCTGTTGGTAGTTGCTGATCAGGAAAACAGAGACACAGAGTGGGGTCCAAGGACAAAAAAAAATAAATTCAGCTAGGCTGCAATCTCTAATCTTGATGGCAAAGTCTCTTGGATAGCCCTTAGTAAGAGTGTTTATCAGTGAGCAAGTTAACTTTGGTAGGTATGCCAGTAGTGTAAATAACGAATTTTCATACCTTTTAAAGATTTTTGTAAGGCCAAATAATACAGATCACAGATTATCAGTGCTGGAAAAGGCTTGAGAAATTATATAGTTAGAGTCATTTTTAAAAGCATGTATAAAGCACCTGCTATTATGCACTAGGTAAATTTTTTACCACCAGGTAAATAAATAAATAATGTTCCTACATTCAGGAAACTTGTATCACAACTCATTAAGGAAAGCAAACATGACTCATTGCTCAGAAACTTTCATTGTATTTTAAATGTTATATTCCTTGGCCCTATGTTTCTGTTTACTTAACCTATATGAATTACAGGATTTTTAAAGTTGGAAGGGACTTTCTAGATCTTTTAACCCAACCTTTTCATTTTGCTGTTTGGGAAATGTAGGTCCAAAGAGGTTAAATTACAAGCCCACTGTCACTTCATCAGTTTGATACAGTTTGGGTTCCATTTCTCTAATTCCAGTGCTATCTGTATTTTGCCAAACTGTATCTTTATCTTTATTTCATCATCCCTGATGGGTCTATAAACTTGCCCATCCAAATCTTTGCCTGAGCTTTCATAACAGAGATGGTATCCTCACTTACAACTCTCCTTTATTACTTAGCAAGCTTACAAATCTACATTTCAGATAAACAAAATCTCATCACTCCCTAGCACACTGTGCTCATTCCCTGAAGAAATCTTTCTACTACATACATACCTGACATGAAAGATGGAGCAGAATTGCAGAATTTTTCCAGTGGCCACCTGGTCCAGTCCATGTAATAAAGGATTCAGTACTACTATAATACATATGACAAATAGTCAACCAGCCTCTGCTAAAAGAACTTCAAGAAGCAGAAACCCACCCTGCCTTTCAGTGGCCTATCATATTTTGGGGTGGCTCTAATTGCTAATAATTTTTTTTCCTGATATTGAACCTAAATTTGCCTTTGTCAATTTCCACCCATTTCTCTCATTTATATCATCTGGAGCCAATTAAAACACCAGTCTAACCCCTAATTCATTCCTCAGCTTTAGATTGTACTTTCTTTTGCATAGATATGAAATTGAATGCTTACCTGAGATTTCAGTAAAATCCATGATTTCATCAGTCTAGGGAATACTCCTACCCTTGTCAATTATATTTTATTCCTACTTTCTAATACTTTATGATGGTTGTCCATGGCTTTCCATAAAATTTCCAGGCAATATGCTGAAAATATTCCTCTACTTTTTAATATTTTATGAGTATCATTGCAGTTTTTGGGTTTGCTATCTGTTATCCCTTATACTCAGTATGAGTATGAGTACCCCCACCTCCTTTTTCAGTTACATATATCTTTGATAAATATTTAATTACTTCTTGGTGAAAAGTCATTGTTGGCAACATGTTGGCACTTGCTGATACCCATTTTGCATTCTTTACATAACTTTTAGGTCAGACTTGCACAACTTGGCTGTAGGAAGGGGCCAGAATTAAAATAGGCTAAACTTTTTTGGGCTGCCAATAGGTTTTTAGTGGTTCACTTTCTAAGTTAAGGTATAATTAAAGATTAAACCATTTTGCAAATGAATCATATTTTTAAAAAAGGAAATTTCAATTAGTATTAATTAATAATACTTATTACTTAAGATTTTTATTTATCATGAAATAACATTAAATGTTAAAAATTATTTTAGGGGCAGCTAAGTGGTGTAGTAAATATAACACTGTTCTTGGAGTCAGGAGGACCTGAGTTCAAATGCAGTCTCAGACACAACACACTTACTAGCTGTGTGCCATTGGGCAAGTCATTTTACCCCAATTGCCTTGCCTTCCACCCTCCAAAAAAATTATTTTGCTAATTGGTACAGGTTTTGATGCATTTTTCAGGTTTTCTTACTGTTTACATTTAGTTAATGGGATATATTACAATTCTTGTCAGCAGTCAGTTTATCATACTCTATAATCATGTTTGAAATTGATTTAAGAAATCTGAAAACTAGCATTAGTAACTGCTTTATTTTCTAAGTTTACTTTCTTGATAGGGAGGCTCCCATTGAGATTTTTCAACAATTTGGATGCTTTAATTTGTTTTTTATTGGTATCCAATTTGCTTAAGTGAGGATGTTTTGATTTGAAATGGCAACAAAAATTGTATTCCTTCAGAACAGCTATCCTCAACAAACAAAGCACAATATTTTGTCTCTTGTGTAAGTAAACAAGTATCTATTTGTCCACTCCAGATTAGACATTCCATGTTCTGATTCAATCTTCCATTTCTTTTTATCACCCATTTTACAAAGTAATCCCCAAAACTTTATCATTAGAACCAAAAAATCTCCATAATAACTGCCCAGCTACAAAGAAATACTTGAACTGAGTGTCTAACCTTGGAGAGAGTGCCAGACACTCATGTATCTTGGAGGGTGTCTGTGCAGCAAGGGAGGGAAAGAAGCCGTTGCATTGTTGCTATTTATCACATAGCAGGTGTCAGCTGTGTTGGCATATGGCTGCACTCACTAATAACCTGTTCAATCCCAGTTATGAATGAAAACACAGAGAAAAGATGTGACTCTCACTCCTCTCAGACCTGAGACAGACTTACAGTGGTTGGTTGCAGTGGGTAATGTAACAAACAGGAGAGAGTGTGCAGTGGCAACCCACCTGCCTGGTGAGCACAGTAGTGACTAGTAGAAGGCAAGTTAAGGGAGGCATGGACAAAGCACCGCTCACATCTTGAATTTCTTTTATATCCTCTATATTTTTTGGAGCCACCCAAAATCCTTTGGCTGGCCACAAGTGAACTGTGGTCCGTGTGTTGTGCAGGCCTGTTTTAGGTCATTAGATTCTTTTGAGATTGTGATTTAACATCACTAGGTGAATATTGATTTTAAAAAGATGGCCTTTTGTGGGAAGAAACAACTCTGGATCCCAAAAAGCACTGCACAGATGCTATCTAGTCAATTTTCCTCCTCCAATTCAATTTTGCAATTAATTCATGAACTATCTACTTGTCTATATGTGTACTGATGGACTAACTTAATGGACTCCCATGACCTCACTCATATGAACCCTTTATCTACTCTTTTGAGTGACTGTAACTATCTTTGAGGAATATCTTTAGTATTTTGGAGTTCTGTTCATTTAGTACAATGGTTTCTACACACCAAAGCATCCATACAACCTTACCATCATAAGGATTCTCCCTTCTATTTGAACTTTTTGTAGGACATTCTCCAGGACACTATTGAATGCTTTGAATAAGACTATATCTCCCTGATTTGTACATGCTAGATTTTGTCCAGCACTTAGCACAGTGCCTGGTACACAGTAGACACTTAATAAATTATTTTGGGCTAACTAGCTATATGATATTTTTACATAGATGTTTACATGTTGTCTCCACTATTAGACTGTGAGCCCCTTGAGAACACTGACTGTCTTTTGCCCTTTTTTTGGTAACCCTAGTGTTTTACACAGTGACTAGATGTTAGTAGTTGCTTAATAATTTATTACAGATGAACTTAATTTGACAAAGTTATCTGAGTGGTTGTGTCTCTCTTATACTCATTTACAAAATTAACATATTCATGAAAGACAGGTTGGAAGAGAGACATGAGGTTTCATTTTGTTCTACCAAGTCAATTTCCCCCCAATCAACAAACAATAAGTACAATGTGATCTGGTGTCTAATGAATGGAGTATATGAAATCTATAATTATACATTCACCTGGATTAGTGGATTGTTAGAGCCTTTGTAGACCTTTCAGGCTATTTAGTCATAAGCTTTCTTTTAGTAAATGAGAAAGTTGTGTTTTAGAGAAGTTTGGTGATTGGCCAAAACTCAAGATATTAGTGGTAGAGTTGAGACTTTTTTTGACTCATAATCCAACATTCTTTCCACTGTGCTATGATTTACCTGCTGGAGGTTAGAACAGCTTTTAGCATAGTATCTTGTACATAGTAGGTTCTTGTTAATTTTATAATAAGTAAATGGATGATTGACTTTTTCTACCTTTCCTACCTTTGTGTGGTCTCACCCCACCCCAGGGAACACCCCATGTTGTAGTCTTTGATAATCAATTCATGAACATTTGTACCACTATGAATAATGGAAAATTTGACACCAGGGCAGAATCATGCTTGATCTCTCTCTCTCTCTCTCTCTCTCTCTCTCTCTCTCTCTCTCTCTC
>NW_027185655.1:84954464-84977167 GCF_028583685.1 Petaurus breviceps papuanus | reverse complement strand
TCTCTCTCTCTCTCTCTCTCTCTCTCTCTCTCTCTCTCTCTCCCTCTTACTCTTCCTCTTTGTCTCTGCATGTATGGATATATTTGTACACATAAATTCATATATACACACATATACATTATATATCAAAACATATGTGTATATATAACATATACACAAATATATACATATAGTGTGTGTAGAGAGATATACATACATAAACACATACATATAGATATGTATGTATCAGTCAATTTGAGTTACTTGAAGCAAGAGACTATAATAATAAAAAAAGCATTCTGGTGTAGATTCTAATTTAAGGATTCTGTATGAATGTTGAGGGTTTGTTGCAGTGATTTGTGAAGGGTATGACTCATTAAAATCTTGTTTCTCTCTGCCTAAAGCAATGATGGATCAGGATAAAAAAAAAGCACCAAGCTTGGTTAAATTCCAGGATAATTTAACTTTTTGGTTCATGACTTTAAAAAGGATAAACACTTAATTCAAGAACTGATTGGCTTTCAATCTATCCAATGGATTAGGACAGATAAGAACAAAGAAATGATGTTCAAATTCTCACATGTCTTTTGTAGAAATGCTTTCAGATGATACACAACATTTAATATAGAGTAGGAATAATACTTAGATATGAGTTCCTCTGAGAAAATCTATAAATATCATAAAGAGTATGAAATTTTGATTATATGTTTCTGTTTTATTTCCTAAAATTATATAGTTGGTATCTCTTAGATTAAAAGATTGACTTTGAAGACCAATGGTGGGAGTGAAGGGTTGAAGGATATATACTTCAAATGTTTTTCATCTATTGCTTCATTGTTTGCTATGTATTTTTTAAATATAAAGAATATAATTGGGGTTTGTAAATTGGCATATCTAAACTGATGACATGAAGAAATGTAACAGCTGTCCCTACAGTCCTTGAGAATAATTTACTTCACTGAGACATAATTTCATGCCTTGTTAAAATGAGAGCAAACTCCTGACTGATGAGGTGAAAAGAGAAGACAAGCTTCACTGGAGAAAAACAAACTTCTGTGTTCTTTAGAGAATTTGACATTTAGAAGGGAATATGCAAATGTATGTAGGACCAGGGAAAGGCTATGGGGAGAACAGTCTCCTGGGGTATGTTAAAGCTGTTTGAGCTATTTGAAAAACACTACTACCTGAATAAACTTGCCTTACTCTGCTGGCAAGTTGTACATGATTACATGCCTGGAAAAAAAAGTTAGCAGACATATGTGTACTTGCTGGCCAGATGGGACCAGTGAAGCTCTTAGCAGTGTCCCTAACTGATATCTCCATTAAACTTCCCAGTCCAAATAACCACTGGTTAAATTGTGCTCCACTGAAGCTATAAGGAAACTAAGCATATTGGGTTTTTTATTTTAATTTTAAAGATGAAAATTCAAGAAATCAATCAAGAAGAATTTATTAAACACCTACTGTTCTTCTAGGCACTGGGGGTACAAAGAGAAAACTGAAACAGTTCCTACCCTCATGGAACTTTCACTTAAGCAAAGGGAAAAAAATGTTTACATATATCTATATTTATAAATTTATCCCAGCTAATAAAGGAATGAGGGTACAAACAGCCAAGGGGAATCTTAAAAGTAGATAGAAAGACAGACATAGAGAAGAATGGTTTAATGTATAAAAGTTCTACACTTGGAAGCAAAATACCTAGATTAAAATCCAGACAGACAGAATAAAATATTACAGATTTGTACCTCCCCAAGCACCAAGCCCAATGTCCTACCTTATTTGACCAGGGGTCAAGGGTCCTACCAGCTCTCCCTATATGTATGTTCAAGAAATATACAGTGTACATGTAAGATAAGTGTAGAGAGGACTCCAGGCTAACCTTTGGGGAAGCCAGGAAAGGCTTCCTGTAGAGAATGGGTTTTTTGAGTAATCTTGAGGGGAGTCAAGATTTTGAGCAGTAGAGTTGAGGAAGGAGAAAGGTCTAAACATAGGAGACTGCCAATACAAAGGCATGGATATGGGAGATTTCTCATTTTGTCTGAGTCACAGAAAATAGACCAGGTGGTAGGAGTGAACCTTAGAATGTATAAAGACTAATAAATAAGAAGACTGAAAATATAAATGACTTATGAACATCTCCACATGTGACACATATACTCCTGCTATCACTCTCATCCTCTCTCTCATCAGAACCTTGCATTTTGCCCTTGGGATACCAAACTCAGTTGCATAAGTCTTTGATGTATCTTAACCCAAACTAGACTTCCCTGTCATTTAAATATGTTTTCCTAGTGGGCTTCCTCAATTTTGCTAATCATTCTCTTTCTGCCA
Organism: Petaurus breviceps papuanus; assembly: GCF_028583685.1. NCBI lineage: Eukaryota > Metazoa > Chordata > Mammalia > Diprotodontia > Petauridae > Petaurus > Petaurus breviceps. The sequence continues at coordinate 84,974,854 of NW_027185655.1, read as the reverse complement.
AAAATATAAGTTTCTTGAGGGCAAGGATTCCCCTCACTTGCCTATATTTATGTCCTTAGTGCTTATCATAATGTTTGATACATAAGAAATGCTTTATCTATTTTTAATATCAGTATCTGAATAGCTTTAAATGCAAAACAGAGGATTTTATATTTATATTTGTTCTAGGAGGTAATAAGAAGCTGCTGAAGACTCTAGTGTGACCTTAGGAGAGACTTAGAACTAGATCTGTAGATTTGGAAGTTATCTGGATAAAGATGATAACTGAACCCATGGGAGCTGATGATATGACCAAGTGAGATAATATATAGAGAAAAGGGAAAGGATCCAGGACAGAGACACAGAGAACAGCCACAGTTAGTGAGGGATTTATGGATGAATATCCAGCAAAGAAAATGGAGTGGGAGTAGCCAGAGAGATAGGAGAGCCAAGAGAGAGCAGTGTCACAAAAATCCCAAGAAAACAATATCCAGGAGTGGAAGAAAGTCAGTAGTATCCAATGATGTAGGGGGTCAGTAAAGGATGGGGATTAAGAAAAAGTTATGAAAGAGAGAAAGAGAAGGAGTAATTGGAAAGGGAAAAATGAATGCTTGAAAATTGAAAAAAAAAATATCACAAAGAATAAATGAAAAAAAGACAGAAAATGAAAAAAAGAGAAGAAAAGTAGAAACAGCTGAGGCTAGAGAGAACCTTCTGAGAAGAGAAAATGGAGCAAATAGAGTAATCAGTGAAGACCTGTCTCATTTCCTCTCTAGTCCAGTCATCTGTAATAACCTTTCTTTTAGCTAACATCTCACTAGCCTACTCCTCAGCTCCTCCCAATGACTTTGAATAAAAATTGCCGCCTCTGCATTCTAAGGTGTGTGATTAATTTACAGGACCATGTTTTAGAAGGCTATTATGCTTTTTGTAAATATAAGTCAGTTTATAAAGTCCTGATTTGTTAGCAAGAGAGAGCTAACTCCTGAATCTATTCTTCTCCCATGGTTTCCCCATTTTCAAAGTACTATTATTAGTCTTGAAACTAGGAGCAAGAGGAAAACCTCAACCCCCCCCCCCAATACCTAGAAAGTCTCAAATTAACTATAGTGGAAAATTCAAATGATTCCCAGAAAAGCATTTTTCCAAAATACTTTAGTTTAGCTGAGGATATTTTGTTGAGGTGGGTTAGGGGTAGGGATGGGGAGGGGATAGTCATTCTTCTGAGGTCTTTTACCATTAAAAGATTTTATTTATTTTATAAATGTAATTTTAGTTCATCACAGATTTCAGAGTCTACTTAAAGATTAAAATATTTTTAATATATAATTAAAAATTTAGAGTATATGTAAAATAATAGAAACTATGTATTTTAAAGGGGGTGGAAAATTTAAATGTGTTTGTACTATGTTGTGTGTTCTTGAAAACATTTGTAAAAAATGCCTGACTTTGATATTTTCCTATAGAAGTCATTTTCAGATTTGAAAAATAAAATTCTAACTGGATTTTGGTTTCTTAGTTCATGATTTAGGTTGGGGGCACTAAATAAAAATTAACTTTGCTTGAGTTCAGTGTATATATTTTGAATGTCAAATTTCTCCAAGATTCTCAGATAATTTAGGGACCTTGAAAGTGTTTATGACTTTTGCTAAATATAATTATGTTTAATCATTTTATTAAGTGGGTAGACAGATATAAAAGGAAGCACAAGAACAATATTTCTCAGAAGTTGAGAGTGGCTACAAGAAAGTGAAAACTTAGTAATATAGACTAATACTAATGGAAAAATCATGATACTTTCCCTTTATTTATTTATTTCTATATTTATATACAATATACTCATTTCTCCCACATATTTAAGGTTGACATCCCTTCCTCTCTTTATTCCTTCCTTCTTCTTTCCTTCCTTCCTTCCTTCCTTCCTTCCTTCCTTCCTTCCTTCCTTCCTTCCTTCTTCCCTTCCTTCCTCCCTCCCTTCCTTCCTTGATCCCTTTCCGCTTTCTCACATTTCCCCTTCTTTCCAAAGAAAAGGTAATTTGAAAAAATTTTCCTTTGTTTTTTGGAGGGGGGAATACAGAGCAATTGGGGTTAAGTGACTTGCCCAAGGTCACATGGCTAGTAAATGCTTAGTGTCTGAGGTCGGATTTAAACTCAGGTCCTTCTGACCTAGCCACCCCACAAAAATGTTTTTATAGATAGCAATTGGAATTGATTGTTTTATGTTTAAAACTATTCTGTGTTTCCATAGCATAGACATTTCTCTGCAATAACATTGTGAAAAGTAAGGTTAACTGGGGCTATAAATAAGAATTTATTTTGCAATACAGATTTTATGAATTTGTATGTTTTTAAACAATAGCCATACTGAAAAACTATAGTTGGTTTAAAAAGACAGTCTCATTAAATTGGTTTATTTTCAAATCAGTATTCCAATCCTATAACATGCATTTCATTGTCAAGAAACTGTTTGTTTATTTGTTGAATTTAGAAGACTTGTGAAGCTTTCCCTTCTTCTGTCTTGGGAAAATCACATCATCTTTTGTATTTTGGGCACATACAATCTATTAAAATATGTGTTTTTCCTCTGTACACACAATCAAGAAAATAGATAACAAAATATTTCTTCTTGTGCAGATATCCTATAAATGTTACTTTGGACAGCCTCAAGAGTGGTTTATTTTAGTGACTTGATTATGCCATTGGGACCATTCATATGAAGAAATTTAACAATCATTGAACAAGTATTCATTAACTCCTATCATGAGCCAGGTATTATATTGTGCAAGGTAAAAGGTAGAAGGAATACAAAAACAAAATTGAAGCAGTTTCTATACTCAAGGAGCTTGCATTCTATTGGAAGATTAAAGATGTTCAGTTTTTTTTTCCAGAAAAAAACAATACAAGGTGACCCTGGACAAGTTATTCAATCTTTTTCAGCCTAAGTTTCAAAATCTATCAGATGAGGCATCATCATGGCCCCTGCTTTGTAGGATTTTATTAGGATTAAATGAGGTTTTATAACATCTTATAAAGCTTAAAGAATCATATTGTTGTTGTTGTTGTTGTTGTTATTTTGTGAAGGGTAGAACCAACAACTAGCAGAATAGAAAAAGGCATCTTAAAGGACAAAACTTTCAAAGAAGCTAAAATTTATAAGAGGGTTAGGTGAAGAGGAAGCGCTTTCAAGCAGAGGATCAATATATAAGAAATCACGGAAGTAAAAAAAAAAATGGAGGGAAGATGGTGGAGTAGAAGCAGGACCTCCCTGCTGCTCTGGCTTCCACCTTCCCCAATCCTTGTAAAAAGGGGACTCTAAACAAACTTTGGAGCTGCAGAACTCACAAAATGACACAGAGAAGCTAACCTCCTACTGAGAACAGCCCAGCAGGCCCACAGGAATCGGTCAGCGCTGTGCTCTGGGAGCAGAGCCCAGCTCCACACCAAGGCTTTAGCCCCAGGGTGGGCCTGACCAGCTGCCTGCAGGAGGGACTCCAGATCAGCGGCAGCTGTGGCCGTTTCCTGATTTATCTACACATAGATGCAAAGGACAAAGTGAGAGGCCAGTGCAGTCTGGATTTTGGGACCCAGTAAGTGGGAGTGCATGGCTTTGCCCCCGGGGCGATAAGCCGCTGAGCCACCAGCACAGCCAGCCAGTACACCACTTAGCAGCTTCAGCTCCTGGCCTGCAGAGTGTAGGGGGACCAAGCAACAGTCTGAGGGGTAATCGCTCTTGCTTTAACCTGCTTGGATCTGGATTGCAATCTAGGGTGGAGGTCCTGGGGTGTGTGTCCAGCTTACCAGAGCATGTGGAGACCTCAGAGAACTAATACCTCTGGAAGGTGAGAAAACCCCAACGTTCGAGAAGAAAGCTCCCCTGTCTGGCAGCAGAGTCTTACTGTGGCAAAAAGCCCAGGGGTCAAGTGACTGAGCAGTTCAAAGGAAGCAAAATAAACAGAGTACCTCAACTTTACATTTCTATTTTGTCCATAAAAAGGATCAAAGCATGGAACAGGAGGAAGACAGTGAAGTCAAAACTCCTGCACCAAAAGCTTCAAAGGAAAATACGAGCTGGATACAGGCCATAGAGGACCTTAAGAAGCAGATAAGAGAAGTGGAGGAAAAATTGGGAAGAGAAATGAGAACAACACAAGAAAATTATGAAATGAGAGTCAACAGCCTGACTGAGGAAAATAACACCTTAAAAAACAGACTAACTCAAATGGCTCAAAAAGGCAATGAGGAGAAGAATGCCTTAAAAAGCCGAATTTGCCAGATGGAAAAAGAATCTCAAGAGCTCAATGAGGGGAATCATAGCTTTAGAATTAGACTGGAGAACATGGAAACTAGTGACTTTATGAGAAATTAAGATGCTGTTAAACAGATCCAAACAAATGAAAGAATAGAAGGTAATGTAAATATCTCTTGGAAAAAACCACTGATCTGGAAAATAGATCCAGGAGAGAGAATTTAAAAATTATTGGACTACCTGAAAGTCATGATCAAAGTAAGAACCTAGAAATCATCCTCCAGGAAGTTCTCAAAGAAAACTGCCCTGATGTTTTAGAACCAGAGGGCAAAAGAGAGGTTGAAAGAATCCACTGATCACCTGCTGAAAAAGATCCCAAAAAGAAAACTGCTAGGAATATTATAGCCATGTTCTGGAATTCCCAGATTAAGGAGAGAATATAACAAGCATTCAGGAAGAAACAATTTGAATATTGTGGAAGCACAATCAGGATAACACAGAATCTGGCAGCTTCTACACTGAGGGATCAAAGGGCTTTGAAGGTGATATTCCGGAGGTCAAGGGAGCTGGGATTAAAACCAAGAGTCACCTACCCAGCAAAACTGAGTATCATGTTTCAGGAAAAAATATGGTCATTCAGTGGAATAGAGGACTTTCAAGCATTCTTGCTGAAAAAAGCAGAGTTGAATAGAAAATTTGACATTCAGATACAAGAAGCAAGAGAAGCATGAGAAGGTAAACAGGGAAAAGAAATCATAAGGAACTTATCAAATTTGAACTATTAACATTCCTAAATGGAAAAATGATAATTGTAGCTTATGAAACCTTTCTCAGTAGTTGAAGGGAATAGAAACATTATATATATATATGAGGGTATATGGGTGTATGTTTACAGGTATACATAGATAGAGGGCATAGGATAGATTTAACAGGAAGGGATGATACTTAAAAGGTGAAATTAAGAGGTGAGAGAGAAATATATTGAGAGGAGATGGGGAGAGACAGAATGGGGGTAAACTATCTTATATAGAAGAGGCAAGGGAAAATGGTTACAATGGAGGAGAATAGGAAAGCAAAAGGGAATGGGTCAACCTTATTCACATTGAATTTGGCTGGAGGAGGGAATGAAATACACACTAAATAGGGTATCTCACCCTACAAGACAGTAGGGGGGAAGGGATGAGGGGGGGATGATGGAAAGGAGGGAAGGTTGGGGGGTAGGGAAGTTGGAAGCACCCACTTTTGAAAAGGGACAGGATCAAAGTAGAGAATAGAACAAGTGGGAGGTGGGATAAGAGGGACAGAAATATAGTCAGTCTTTTTCAATATATCTACTATGCTATTGTTTTGCATTAGCCACACATGTACAACCTATACTGAACTGCTTATCTTCCCAGTAATGGTGGGTGACAAAGGAGAAAGGGAATGAATCTGGAATTCAAAGTTTTAAAATTATATATATATATATATATATATATATATATATATATATATATATATATATATATATATACACTATTATTAATACTATTTCACATGTAATTGGGTAATAAGATATACAGGCACTAGGGCATAAAGATCCACTGGAAAATTCAAAAGAAGTATGGGAGAAAGCATATTTGAGGAGGGAATATCTTATGGGACTGCTATTTTGGGGTAGTGGGTAGGGGAAAAATGGGGAGGAAATTTGTAACTCAAAATCCAGCAGAAATGAATGATGTAAATCAAAAGTTAATAAAGCATTTGGAAAAAAAATAAAAACAAATGAATAAATAAATGGGGGAATATATATGAGGAATAGTAAATAGACTAGTTTGACTTGAGATTGATGTATTTCAGAGAAATAATATGTTATCATCTTGGAAAGAAAGGTTGGGACCATATCATGAAAGAAATATTTTAAATGTCCAATAGAGATATTTGGTCAAAGTGGAGCCACTGAAGGTTCCTGAAAGGCAAGTGACATGATCAGTCAATATAATGAAATATAGATCAAGCTCACTTGCCCAATGTTTTTAGCTTTTGAAAGGTGTGTTACTTAAAAAAATGGATTTTTTCCTCTTTATTGTTCCTCAGTATACTTTAAAAAACTTGTTGAAATAGGTTAAATTAATATTAAATGAATAAACATGAATTTTAAAAAAAGATCTAGTTCTTTGAGTACTGTTTGGGTGTACTTGTGTTATGAAAGCACTTTCCGATAACATTCTTTAAGAATATTCAAAATTTGTTGAATTTAGTTACAGGAACAGATTTATAAGTAGTTTTGCAAGGAGGAAAAAATATTGGTAAACTCACCATTCTTAAACATTCTTGGGTGTTCTTGCTTTCCAGAGATACAAAAAATGCTGATTCATTGCCTGGCTACTAGATTGCCTTGTGGATTCGCCATGCCTGATTGTTGATTATTTATCTATGAAAACATAAATTTCATGCGCTAACTAATATTGGCTCCATTTATCTACTCTAAACAAAAAGAAGAAAATTGGGCGGGATTTTTGCAATATGTTCCCTAAAAATGAGATTCTAGAAACAAATACCATTCTTCTATGCCCTCAACATCCTTCCAGTCAGCTGTATTTAGAACTTTTCACTTTTAATCTATTTGGTTAGTGTTTTTCATTTTTTTTCTCTTTCCCAAAAGTAGTGTTGATGTTGTAGCTATGTCTAAGCCTGAATTATTAGATTCTCAAGAAAGAAAATATTACTCATACTAGCTTGCTTTCATTAAGTATAGTTATGAGAACTTAAGATAGGAAGGGAGTGATTTGTTGATCTATTTTATTTAAGAGGCTATGTGTAATAGTAATTAAATTTAAAGATCCCCCTGTATTGGCTTGGTTTTTGGTTTGATTGTGTTAAAACCCAGAGCTTGTGAATCCCACTTGTGGGATAGACTTGTTGATGTGAAAAGAGAGGGCTGAACTGGGAGGAGCTGGTAACTGTATCAGCAAGCACCCCAGTGTCCCCAGGGTTTGCTGCCAACACAGGTTCTTAGATCTGCTTTGTTAAAGGAAAGCAACTCAAAATGGGTTAACAAGCTTACTTTAATCAGTCAAATATGTATCATTTACCTAGTTCAGGGTAAAAAGGTCAGCACCCCGAACTTCAGAATACACAGACACAATTATCAAGACAGAGAAACAGATCAAGTAGACAGTTTCCAAACTGTCCAACCATTGTATCCATACCAAATCAACATCTGGGTTTCAACATCTGGGTTTTTCAAAGCCAGGGGACTCTCAACAACGGCTTCCCAGAGTTTCGTCAAATCACAGAACACTTCTCAAAGTGAGCCCCAAAACAAAGCTACACATCAGGGCTTATAGCCTTCTCCTGGCTAAGGGAATGTAACAACCTTATTGACCCACTGGCCAATCAAAAAGTATCTAATGAAAAACAAGCCTCCCACCCCAGGCTCCAGGTGCACTTTAGCCTAGGGGCAGGGAAGATCTTTAAAATTTACATTCCCATTACAGTGACATAAATTTAGAGAGACACAAGAGAAGAGAGAGTCAGAAGAACTTTTTGAAAGCAGCACCTTTGGAGGCAGAGAGAGCCTGAGAGGTTCGCTGATGGCCACTTTGAATTGCCCAGAACTTTTGAGACCTGTCACCCAGAGCTACGAAGGACTGAGGAGACATGGCTGTTATGCTGGTACTTTGTCTGTTTTAATGTTGTTTTGCCAGATCTGGCCACTGGTGAAAGACAGTCCTGTTGTTGCAGAGGTGTTGGAACCTTGCTGTTGTTTCAGAGCTCCAGAGACTGTTCTGCAGACAGAGAGTGAATTCTGTCCACTGGTGAAGGACAGTCCTGTTGTTGCAGAGGTCTTGGAACCTTGCTGTTGGTTCAGAAGCCCTGAAGAAGGATTTTCTTGTTGTATGTTTACAAAAATCCAGGAAGGGGGGTTTTGCTAATGTTTTCAGGGGTCCTAGGACTGTTCTGCAGACAGAGAATGAATTAATGAAGACACTGGCAATGTATCTTGTGGACTTGCTAAGCTTTGTCTCCTCAGGAAGAGAGATTGCTGAGAACTTGCCTGGTGTCAAAATGAAGAAAAGACCTCCATTTGGGTATTAAATGCTGTGCTTAAACTTGTTGTAACTCTGGGGTAGATTCAATTGTGATCCAAGGGTGGGGAACTTTTGACTTTTTTGTGCTTTGTGATTAAACAAATGAATGTACTTTACTTATGATTGGAAACTAATCTCCATTTGAGAACAGGGGCTTTGTGATGGACTAAAGGAATGTACAGCCTAGGGGTGGAGTAGTACTTAAAGAGGGACTTTGTGACTGATTAAATCAATGTAATGTCCAGGGGTGGGGTAGTACTTGGAAATTATTGAATCACACTTGGTAAATGCTGTATTTTGAATGATGTTAAATTTTGATTCTATCTGTTCTTAATTTGTCACTGGAGAGCACCTATGCTGGTATTTTGAACCTTGCAAAATTTCCTTTGCTTGGCATTACACTACGCTGTTGAAATGTTTAACTCATGACTATTAAGAGAAATTTGGGATATTTTGAGATTTATGTTATAGAATATACCATTCATGCTGTCTCACAAAATGTCTTGGAACTATTGTTAGAGACAGAATAGAAGAAAAAGCTGCATGAATCTAACTTGTGTCCCAGTATACATTTTATGTCTGTATTTTGCTGGTTTCCTCACTCTTTTGAGATGAATAATTGCATCTGAGTCACATTTTCCTCATTTTTGAATTCAAAATTATATTTGCAGTTGTTTTTCTTCTTAAGATGTGCAAATTAATAAGTAACTCATTTTGGGGGAGAATAACTGTTGCAAGCTCCTTAATCCTCAATTAATTTTAAAGAAAAAAATAAAATGAGAAAAATCAAGCAAATTGCAAATCTACATAGTGACTTTGTCTCAAAATGTGTGTTTCTTTCTATACTTTAAAGCCATTGCATCACTATTGGGAGGTTATATTATCCTCATATGTCCTCAAGAGAAATGATTGGTCATTGATTTTATCAGAGTTCTTAAATCTTTCTAAGCTGTTATTCCTTTTTTCTTTACATTTTTGTAAGTTAAAAAAATGCTTGAATCTCAGAGTCCATCAGTTCTCTGGAGGCAGATGGGAATTTTCATCATGAATCCTTTGGAATTGTTGATTCTATTGATCAGAGAAACTAAATCTTTCACATTTTATTATCATTACAATATTAAATTTACTATTTTCAAAGTTCTCCTGTTTTCTCCCTTTTGCATCAGTTTATATGTCTTTCTGTGTTTTTCTTCTGAAACTTCACTTCATATTTTCTTATAACACAATAATATTCCATCACAATGATGTACCACAATCAAGATTCAACCATTTCCCAGTTGATAGGCATCCTTTCAATTTCCAATTATTTTCCGCCTAAAAAAGAGCTACTATGAATATTTTTGGGCACATAGGTCCTTTTATTTTCCTTTGATCTAGACCTGATATAGACCTGATAGCAGAATTTCTGGGTCAAAGGTTATGCCTTTTATAGCACTTTGGGCATAGTTAAAAATTGTTCTTCAGAATTATTGGACCAGTTCATAACTCCACCAAGAGTGTATTAACATTCCTATTTTTCCACCATATTTTTCATTTTTTTTTCTGTCACATTAGTTAATCTAATAGGTAAAAGCTCAGAAACATTTTTTCTTTTCTCTACTTATTAATGATTTATAGCATTCTTTCATATAACTTGATAGATTTGATTTCTTCTTCTGAAAACTGCCTGTTCATATCCATTGCCTATTGGGGAGCTGCTCTTATTTTTACATATTGGACTCAATTCCCTACATATTCTCATTGAGAAATGAGGTTTTTATCAGAGAAACATGCGATAATTTTTTTCTCACTTTCCTGCTTTCCTTCTAATCTGGGCTGCATTGGTTTTGTATGTGTGTAAACATTTTAATTTAATGTAATGAAAATTATCCATTTTACTTCCCATGATTCTCTCTACCTCATGTTTGGTCATAAACTCTTCCCTGATATATCGACCTGACAGTATTTTTTTTCTGTAATCTCCTAGTTTGCTTATGATATCACTCTGTATGTCTAAATCATGTACCTATTTTGACCTTGTTTTGATATATGAAATAAGAATATGGCCTATGCCTAGTTTCCATCATACTGCTTTCCAGTCAGTTTTCCCAAAAGTTTTCTTAAACAGTGAGTATTTGCCGAAAAACTTGGATTGCTTTTTTTTTTTTTTCAAACACTGTATTACTTTGGTCATTTACTTCTATATATCATGTACCTAATCTATACTGTTGATAAACCACTCTATTTCTTAACCAGTATCAGATTGTTTTGATGATTCCTGGTTTATACTGTAGTTAGAAATATGGTATTGCTAGACTAGAGGTAAGAAGCCTAAGGCCTCAAGACTATATGTAGCCCTCTAGGTCTTCAAATGCAGCTCTTTGACTGAATACAAACTTTACGAAACAGTGAACTTGGATTCAGTCAAGAAGTAGCACAAAAAGACCTAGTAGGACACATGTGGCCTCAAAGATGCAGATTCCCCAACCCATATGAGTCAGTCTCTTTCCATGTTTTTTATGTGGTATTGGAATTAATTGTTCTTTAAATGTTTGGTATAATTCATTTGTGAATCTAATTTATCCTGCAATTTTTTTTTCAGGGATCTCATTGATGACTTGTTCAATTTCTTTTTTTCTAAATACTTTTTCCACTTCTATTAATCTGGACAATTTATATTTTTGTAAATTTTCAAACTTTTCATTTAGATTGACAGATTTATTGGCATATAATTAGACAAAATAGCTCCTAATAATCACTTAGATTTCATCTTGGTGATGAATTTAGTGTTTTCATTTTTGTTACTGGTAATTTGATTTTGTTTTTGTTTTTCAGTGAAGTTAATCAATGACTTAATTGGACATTTTTGTTTTGTTTTGTTTTTCCATAATAATGGCTTCTGATTTTTTTCAGTTTTCAGTTTTATTAATCTCTCCTTTGATTTTCAGAATTTCCAACTTGAGGATTTTTAATTTGTTCTTTTTTGTAGGTTTTTTTTAATTGCATGCTCAACTCATTGATCTGCTCTGTTTTATTTTATTGATGTAAATATTTAGAGAGATAAATTTTCCTCTAAAGAATGCTTTAACTGCATCCCATAAATTTTGGTATATAATCTCATTTTTGTTATTCTCTTTAGTGAAATTATTAATCATTTCTATAATTTGTTCTTTGACTCATTCATTCTTTAGGTTTAGATTGTTTAGCATATAATTAATTATTAATCTATGTTTCCATGGACCTTTATTGAATGTAATTTTTACTTCATTATGATCTGAAATTAGGTGCCATTTACCACTAAGGAAAAGGGGTACTCATTTCTATTCCCATTTAAATTTCTCCAGAAATCTGTCATAGTTAAATTCTCTAAAATTCTATGCATATTTTTTAACTTCTAACTTATTTATCTTTTTGTTAGATCTATCTAGTTCGAGAAGGAAAAGTTGAGGTCTCCCACTAGTATAATTTTACTATTTCCTCCTATAAGTCATTTTATTTTTCCTTTAAGAATTTGGATGCTATATCATTTGGTACAAGTATGTTTGGTATTGATATTATTTCATTGTCTATGGTACCTTTTTTTTTGCAAATATGTATATGTCTTTTAATTAGATCTCTCTTTTCTTTTGCTTTCTCTGAGATGGTGATTGCTATGTCTGCTTCTTGTTTTTTTTTTTTATTTCAACTGAAGCGTAATAGATTCTGCTCCAGTCCCTTATCTTTACTCTCTGCTTCAAGGATGTTTCTAGTAAATGGCATATTGTAAGATTCTGCTTTTTTATTTACTATGCTTCTATGTTATGGGTGAGTTCATCCTATTCACTTTCACAGTTATGATGACTGTGTATTTCCCTCCATCCTATTTTGCCCCCCCACCTTTCTTTCTCTTTCTATGCTTTCACTTTCTCCTTCCTCCCAAGTGTTTTGATTCTGACCACCATCTACACCCAGTGTGTCCTCCTTTCTATCAGTTCTCCCTCCTTTTCATGTATCCTTGGCTTCTACTTTCTTATAAGGTAAGGTATGCCCAGTTTACCATGTATGATGCCTCTTTGAACCAATTCCAGTGAGAGTATGATTTAAATGTTGCCCCCCACCACCATCACCCATCTTCCTCTTCACTGTCATAGCTCTTTCATACTTTTATATGAGATGACTTACCCAATTCTACCACTCCATTCTCCCTTCTCTCAATGCATATCTGTTTCTTATCCTTTAAATTTTTTAATATCATCCCATCGTAGTCAACTCATACCCATCTCTGTCTATCTTTCAAACTACCCTAATGCTAATAAAGTTCTTAAGAGTTACAAGTAACTTCTTAAAGTATAGGCATGTAAATAGATTGGTGTTATTAAATCACTTTTGTTTTTTTTTCTTTTCTGTTTACATTTTTATGCTTCTCTTGAATCTTGTATATGAAAGTCATACACACATACACATCCCAGTGTGTGTATGTATGTATGTATGTATGATGTATGTAAATGTTCAGCTCTGGTCTTTCCATCAGAAATGTTTGAAATTACACTATTTCATTAAATATCTATTCCAAGCCCTTAGATCACTCAGTGTAGAAGCTGCCAGATTCTGTGTTATCCTGATTGTGTTTTCACAATATTCAAATTGTTTCTTCCTGTCTGCTTGTAATATTTTCTCCTTGTTCTGGGAACTCTGGAACCTGGCTATAATATTCCTAGGAGTTTTCTTTTGGGGGATCTTTTTCAGGAGGTGATTGGAGGATTCTTTCAATCTCTATTTTGCCCTCTGGTTCTAAAATATCAGGGCAATTTTCCTTGAGAATTTCTTGAAGGATGATTTCTAGGTTCTTTTTTGATCATGGCTTTCAGGTGGTCCAATAATTTTTTAATTATCTCTCCGGGATCTATTTTCCAGGTCAGTGGTTTTACCCATAAGATATTTCACATTACCTTCTATTTTTTAATTTGTTTCGATGTGTTTAATAGTATCTTGATTTCTCATAAAGTCATTAGCTTCCATTTGCTCTAATCTAATTCTAAAGGAATGATTCTCTTCAGTGAGCTTTTGAGATTATTTTTCCATCAGGAAAATTTGGCTTTTTAAGGCATTCTTCTTCTCATTGGCTTTTTGAGCTTCATATGACTTGTATTTTTAAAGTAAATTTGACTGAATTCTCTATATTTGAGAAATGATGACTTTTTCAAAGAAACTTGATTCATTTTTTTTGAAAATTATGATTGCAAAATGTATTTCCATCCATCTTATTACCCCAACCTGTTTATTCTTTCTTTCTTTTCACCCTGCCCCACTTTCAAAGTGTTTTGCTGCTACCACCTCCCCCAATCTGCCCTCCCTTCTATCAATCCCCACCCTCCACCCCATTCACTCATCCTCTTATTTTCCTACTTTCTTTTAGGGTAAGATAGATTTCTATACCCAATTGAGTATGTATGTTATTCTCTCTTTGAGTGAATTCTGATGAGAGTAAGGTTCACTCATTTCCCTTGCATATCCCCCATCTTCCACTGTGAAAGCTTTTTCTTGTCTTCTTTATGTAAGATAATTTATCCCATTCTAACCCCTCCTTTTTTCTCCCAATATATTCCTCTCTCTTACCCCTTAATTTTATATTTTTATGTCATCTCTTCATATTCAACTCATACTTGTGCCCTTTGTCTATATATATTCCTAACTGCCCTAATAATGGGAAACTTTTTATTAGTTATACGTATCATCTTCCAATACAGGAACTTTAAAAGCTTAACCTTATTAAGTCCCTTATAATTTCCCTTTCCTTTTTATCTTTCTATGATTCTCTTAAGTCTTATATTTGAAAGTCACAATTATATTCACCTCTGAACTTTTCATCAAGAATGGTTGAAATTGCTCTATTTTGTTGAATATCCATTTCCTGTTTTGCTGGATAGGTGATCCTTGTTTATAAGCCTAACTCCTTTGTCCTTTGTAATATCATATTATAAGCCCTCTGATTCTTTAATGTAGAAATGGCTCAATCTCGTGTTGTCCTGACTGTGGCTCCATGATATTTGAAATCTTTCTGGCTGCTTACAATGTTATGTCCTTGACCTGGAAGCACGGAAATTTGACTATAATATTCCTAGGAGTTTTCATTCTGGGATCTTTTTCAAGAGGTAATTGGTGGATTCTTTCAATTTCTACTTTACCCTCTGGTTCTAGAATATCAGGGCAAATTTCCTCGAAAATTTATTTATATAATTTTATTTTATTTTTAAGCAATTGGGGTTAAGTAACTTGCTCAAGGTTACACAGCCAGTTATTTCTGCATGTGGTGCTAAGTATCTGAGCTTGGATTTGATCCCAGGTCTCCTGACTCTGGGGCCAGCCCTCTTACTCACTGTACCAGCTGGCTTCCCCCTTTATAATTTCTTGAAAGATGATGTCTAGGTTCTTTTTTTTATCAAATGCTTTATCAACTTCTAGTTTACATCATTCATTTCCCCAAGATTTTGAGTTACAAATTTTCTCCCCGTTTTCCCCCCTACCAACCGTGCCAAAATAGCAATCCCACTAGATATCCCCTCCTCCAATCTGTTCTCTCCCATATCTTCTACCATACCCCCTCCGACTTTCCAGTAGGACAGAGTGGATCTCTATGCCCCAGTGACTGTATATCTTATTTCCCATTTACATGTAAGATGATATTAATTATACATTTGATTTTAAAGCTTTGAATATCAGATTCATTCCCTTCTTCCCTTGTGACCCACCCTTAGTGGGAAGATAAGAAATTTAATATAAGTTGTACATGTGTAGCTATGCAAAACATTTCCATAGTGGATATATTGTGAAAGACTGACTATATTTACCTCCCTCGTATCCCATCTCCCACTTGTTCTATTCTCTACTTTGATCCTGTCCCATTTCAAAAGTGGGTACTTCCAACTTCCCTCCCCCCTCCGAGTGCCCACTCTTCCATCATTCCCCCTTTCATCACCTGTCCCCCTACTCTCCTGAAGGGTGAGGTACCCTCTTTAGTGTGTATGTCATTCCCTCCCTAAGCCAAATTCAATGAGAACAAGGTTGACCCATTCCCTCCTGTTTTCCCCTTCATTGTAATCATTTTTCCTTGCCTCTTCTATATGAGATAGTTTACCCCATTCTGTCTCTACCCATCTCCTCTCATTATATTCCCCTCTGAACTCTTAATTTTAAGTATCATCCCTTCCTATTAAATTGGTCCTGTGACTTCTATCTATGTATACCTGTACACATATATACATACATTCACATATGTATTCATACACCCATATAACTCATATACCCTCCTATGTAGACATATGTTTGTATATGTATGTGTGTGAATATATGTATACACACACATTTCAATTTCCTTCAACTATTTTCATACTGAGAAAGTTTTCATAAGTTACAATTATCATTTTTCCATGTAGGAATGTTAATAGTTCAACTTTGATAAGTTCCTTATGATTTCTTTTCCCTGTTTACCTTCTCATACTTCTCTTGTTTCTTGTATCTGAATGTCAAATTTTCTATTCAACTCTAATTTTTTCATCAAGAATGCTTGAAAGTCCTCTATTCCATTGAATGAACATATTTTCTGATGAAACATGATACTCACTTTTGCTGGGAAGGTGACTCTTGGTTTTAATCCCAGCTCCTTTGATCTTCAGAATATCATATTCCAAGCCCTTCAATCCCTCAGTGCAGCAGCTTCCAGATCCTGTGTTATCCTGATTGTGTTTCCACAATATTGAAATTGTTTCTTCCTGGCTGCTTGTAGTATTTTCTCCTTGATCTGGGAACTCTGGAACCTGGCTATAATATCACTAGGAGTTCTCTTTTTGGGAACTTTTTCAGATGATGGGTGGATTCTTTCAACCTCTATTTTGCCCTCTGGTTCTGAAATATTGGGGTGGTTTTCCTTTACAATTTCTTGAAGGATAATTTTTAGGGTCTTTTGTTGATCATGGCTTTCAGGTAGTCCAATAATTTTTAATTATCTCTCCTGGAACTATTTTTCAGGTCAGTGGTTTTTCCCATGAAATATTTCACATTGCTTTTTTAGTTTTTACATTCTTTTGGATTTGTTTAATAGTATCATGATTTCTCATAAAGTCACTAACTTCCATTTGCTCCAATATAATTCTGAAGGAATGATTCTCTTCAGTGAGCTTTTGAGATTCTTTTTCCATCTGGCAAATTTGGCTTTTTAAGGCATTCTTCTCCTCATTGCCTTTTTGAGCCTCTTTTGCCATTTGAGTTAGTCTATTTTTTAAGGTGTTATTTTCTTCAGTCAGGTTGTTGACTCTCATTTCATAATTTTCTTACATCGTTCTCATTTCTCTTCCCAATTTTTCCTCCACTTCTCTTATTTGGTTTTCAAAATCATTCTCAAGATCCTCTGTGGTCTGTAAACAATTTTTATTTCTCTTGGAAACTTTTGGTGCAGGAGTTCTGGCTTCACTGTCTTCCTCCTGTTCCATGCTTTGATTCTTTTTCTCCCCAAAATAGGAGTATAAGTTTGAGTGACTCTGTTTCTTTTGGTTCCTTTCCCTCTTCATTTTGCCACTCAATTACTTGACTTTTGGGCTTTTTGCCACAGTAGGACTCTGCCACCAGAGAGGAGAGCTTTGTCCCAAATGTTGGGCTTTTCTCAGCTGCCAAAGGTATTAGTTGGGTGCCCTCTCTAAAGCTTCCACATGCTCTGGCAAGCTGGTCGCCCACCCCAGAAAATCCATCCTAGATTGCAATCCAGATTTAAACATGTTAAAGCAAGAGTGATTAGCTCTCAGACTTTTTGATTGGTCCCCCTACAATCTGCAGGCCAGTAGCTGAAGTTGCCACGTGGCAGTGGCCACACAGCCGCAGCACCTCAGGGGCTTCTTGCCCCAGGGGCAAAAGCCAACCATACTCACAAACTAACAGATCCCAAAATCCAGACTGCACTGACTTCTCACTTTTTCCTTAGCATCTATGGGTTGATAATTCTGGAAACTGCCACAGCTGCTGGTGATCTGAATTCCCTCCAGCCAGTGGCTGGCCAGGCCCGCCCTGAGGCTAAAACCTCAAGCTCTAGCAGGGCTGTTGTCAGTTCCCAGAGCACTGAGCTGGCCACTTCCTGATGGCCTGCTGGGCTGTCTGAAGTGGGAGGTTAGCTTCTCTGTGTCATTTTGTGGGTTCTGTAGCTCCAAAGTTTGTTCAGAGTCACCTTTTACATGAATTGGAGGAGATGGGAGCTGGAGCCCCACAGAAATCCTGTTTCTACTCTGCCATCTTGACTCCCCTCCTCCCCCCAATATCTAGGTTCTTTTTTTTTATTTCTGCTTTCAGGTAGTCCAATAATTTTAAAATTATCTCTCCTGGATCTATTGTCCAAGTCAGTTGTTTTTCCAATCAGATATTTCACATTATCTTCTATTTTTCATTCTTGTGGGTTTGCTTGATTGTTTCTTGATTTTTTGTAAAGTTATTAGCTTCCATTTGCTCCATTCTAGTATTTAAGGAATAATTTTCTTCAGTGACCTTTTATATCTCCTTTTCCATTTGTACAATTTTACTTTTTAGGGAGTATTTTCTTCAGTGAATTTTTGTTCCTCTTTTTCCATTTGGCCAACACTGCTTTTTAAGGTGTTCTTTTCCTCAATGGCTTTTTGTATCACTTTTACCATTTGGCCTAGTCTGCTTTTTAAAGGTGGTATTTTCTTCAGTTTGGTTTTTTGGGTTTTTGGGCACCTCCTTTATGAAGCTGTTGACACATTTTTCATGATTGGCTTCTATCACTCTTATTTTTCTTCCCAATTTTTCCTCTACCTCTCTTACTTAATTTTCAAAATCTTTTTAAGCTCTTCCATGGCCTAAGATCAATTCATATGTTTCTTGGAAGTTTTGGATGTAAGAACTTTGACTCTTCTGAGTGTGTCTTTTGATATTCCTTGTCATCATTGTAACTTTCTATTGTCAAAATATTTTTTCTGTTGTTTACTAATTTTCTCAGTTTATTTCTTGGCTTTTAACTCTTTGTTAAAGTGGGGCTTTTCTTCAAAAGTGGAAGGTTCACTGTCCCAAGTTCAGCAGCTTTGTGCAGCTGTTTTCAGAGATATTTCTATTACAAGGATTTGAAAGTTTTAAGTTTTTTTCCAAGGCAGTATGATCTAGGAAAATGTATGTTTACTATGCTCCTGGTTGGTGCTCTGGTCTGTGAGTGGTCACAAGCACTCTTTCCTGCCCTGGAACTATAACAGTGGTTCCTCTATCACGGCCCCAAGCTCTGATGTGCTAGTGCTCCTCTTTATCCTGGGGCTGCCACCCATAATTGCAACCCAGATATGAGTATGGGCAAAGGGGCCTTTGTAGTGTCCTTCTGATTAGTTGTTCAAACCCTTTACTGCTTAATGCCTGTGAGCTGAAAGCACTGGATGAAGTAGCTGCTGATTTAGTGACCCTCAAGCCTTGCTCTTGGTTTGCTGGGCCTGGTCTGCACTGATGTGGCCTGTACTGGACTGTGCTCCACTATCACCCAGATGCGACACACTTTTCCTGTTAACCTTCTAAGTTGTCTTTGAGTGGAAAATTATTACACCTGATTCTTTTGTGAGTTCTGCCACTTAAGTAATTGTTTTATGGTATTATTTTAAAGTGTTCAGAAAGGTTTTGGGAAGAGCTCCAGCAAATTGTTGCCTTTTATCTGCCATCTTGGCTCTGCCTTCTCTTCTTCATAAGTTGACCACTTCTAATTTTTAAGAAATTATTTTCTTTATTGACCTTTTGTACCTCTTTTTCCATTTGGCCAATTCTGCTTTTAAGGAGTTCTTTTCAGTGTATTTTTGTTTCTCTTTTGTCAGTTAATCTATTCTTTTTTAAGGTATCATTTTCTTCAACAGTTTTTGTGCTTCCTTTACCACATTGTTGACTCTTTTTTTTCATGATTTTCCTCTATTATTCTCATTTCTTTTCCTAGATTTTCCTCTACTTCCCTTACTTGATTTTAAAAAATACTTTGTGAACATATGTATGATGACCAACTTTGATAGACTGGACTCTTCTCAGCAATGCAGGGTTATAAGACAACGCCAAAAGACTCATGATAGAGAGAGATGTCTATATTCAGAGTAAGAACTAGAAAGAACAGAGTTTGAATGCAGATTGAAGCAAACTACCTTCTGTCTTTCTTTTTCTTGTTTGGTTTTGTTTCCTCTTTCCCATTGTTCATTCCATCCATTACAATCCTTCTTTATAACCTGACTAATGTCTAATGTGAAAGTATTTGCAGATCCTATCTTGATTGGATTACACCATGGGGGTGGGGGAGGAGGGAGAGGGAGAAAATTTGAAACTCAAGGGACTGTGGAACTGAATCTTGTAAACTAAAAGTAAACAAATTAATAAAGACCAAATAAATAAATTGATAAATAAATAAAAATACTTTGTGAGTTCTTCCAGGTTTTGAGATCAATTCACATTTTTGTCAAAGGCTTTGCATATAGTTATTTTGATTTCATTGTCTTCCTCTTAATTTGTATTTTGATCTTCCCTGTTATAGTAACCTTCTATGGTTACTTTGTTTTTCTTATTGTCTGCTCATTTTCTAGTCTCTTTCTTGACCTTTAACTTGATATTAAATTTGACGTCTTCTGCCAGGGTGGAAGAGGCACCATCCCAAATTTCAGATTATTCATGCTGCTATTTTCAAAACTAGGTCTGGGAGTCTAAGTTTTCAGTTCTTCCAATACTGTATAATCTAAGGAGAGGTGTGGTCACTGATCTCCTGATTTTTTATTTACTTTGTGAGCAACCAGAAGCACCCCTTTCCATCCTAGAATTGAGAGCAGAGTCCCCTGTTGATTCACTTGCCTCCAAGGGCTTCTGTTGGCTTGCCTGGCTCAGTCTGCACTGCACTGTGCTCCACTCTCACCACTATGAGACAGACTTTTCCTGTGAAACTTCTAAGTTATTTTGGATTGGGAAATTATTTCACCCAATCCTTTTTTTGGTTCTGCTACTACAGAATTTATTTTGAAGTATTATTTTATATTGTTTGAAGGAGAATTTAGAAGAGCTTTCTTTCTTCTTTACTTCCTTCCTTCCTTCCTTCCTTCCTTCCTTCCTTTCTTTCTTTCTTTCTTTCTTTCTTT
>NW_027185655.1:84951807-84954364 GCF_028583685.1 Petaurus breviceps papuanus | reverse complement strand
TTTCTTTCTTTCTTTCTTTCTTTCTTTCTTTCTTTCTTCCTTCATTTTCTTCTTTTCATTAGGAACATTGTAAAGTTTTCTATTCCATAAAAAATGATATCCTTCCCAACCCTGGGTCATCCTGAACTTTGTAGGCTAACACTTTTTTTTTCTTCTTGACTGTAAGCATATATATCTTTTGCCTTTTGAATATTGTGTTTTGAGATCTCTCTTGAATAGTGGAAGCTATTGTGTGATTTGGACTGTGGATAATTAGTTCTTGAACTCTTTCTTTCTGGATGCCTGTGGTGTTTTTTTTCTTTGACCTGGATATGCTGGATTTTGGTGGTTACATTCCTGAAACTTTCACTTTCAGTATTTCTTACAGGAGGTACTTGGTGCATGATTTTTTATAGATTCCCTTTACCCTCTACTTCTAATAGATCTGGATAATTTTAGTTTGTGAATTCATTATAAATAGAGTGTCTCAAAGAGTCGGTTATTTCTATTTGACCTATTCTAATTTTTAGGGATTCTATTACATGGGTAAGTTTTATTACTCCATCTTCTAAGCTATCTCTTTCCAATTCTTTCCTCCAGTGTTTTTACTTAATTTTTAATTTCTTGTTTAATTTCTTCTTGATATTCATGTAGTCCTTACAGAATCTCTTTTTTTTCCTTTGAGCCTCTAATTTCCATCATTATAGCATTTCACTCTTCTATTAGATTGTACTTTTGACTATCTGTGTATCTATTATAATTTTTATACAGGTTGTTGTCTTTTTCTTTTACTCATATCTCCAGCTTCAGTTGCCAAATTAGGACTTTGTACTAGGTCCAAGTTTTACCCCTTGTTATGCTCCAGCATGAAGTGATTATCCTTGATTGGTCACTACCTGGAGCATCTTCTATCTTGACCTGACCTCTACCTGCTAAGTGAGTCTATGCTAAGAACACTCAGGTTTTAAGTCCTCAGAATATTGGAGGTTAAGACACTACTTCTTTGGAGTCCTCCATAGCATCCCTGTCCTCTGTGCCAAGACTCCAACTTTCTCATTTTACAAATGAGGAAACAAGGGTCCTGAATGTTAAATGAATTGTCTGAGGTCAAACAGATAGTAACCATTACAGACTGAATTTGAACCCACAGCCAGGGAGAAGTATCTTTACTAGTTTGAGTAAATGTTTTTTTTTATTCTGTCTTTGGAAGCACAACCCTATTGCTTTCAATGAAAACACAATCAGGACACACAATATCTAGAAGCTTGTACATTAAGGTATCAAAAGGCTTGGGATGTATTCCAGAGGTGAAAGGAGTTAGGATTAAAACCAAGAAGCACCTACCCAGTAAAACTGAATATAATGCTTCAGGGGAAAGTATGGCTATTCAGTGAAATAGAGGACTTTCAAGTATTCTTGATGAATAAAACAGAGCTGAACAGAAAAGTTTACTTTCAAATATAAGAAGCAAGAGAAGCATGAGAAGGTAAACAGGAAAAAGAAATCATAAGGAACTTATTAAAGTTGAACTACTTACATTCCTTCACAGGGAGAGAAATGAAAGAGTGAAGAAATAGAAGGAGTGACAGAAAGACACATAATCTGGGGTGATGTAAAAATCTGAAAGGTAAAATGGTACAGTGCAAAGAATACTAAATTTGGCACCAGAGAACACAGATTAAAACATAGCTTCTGTTATTTATTATCTGTGTGACTTGGGTAAGTCATGCTGCCTTTATGCGCTTCAGCTTCCACGGCTGTAAATGAGAAAGGAGTAGTGTCAAACTAAAATAGAAATGGATTTTGTGAGCCACATATTGACTTAGAAAATTACAAATTAACATTCTCAATCTTGTATCTCATTTTTATTTTGCTAAATGTTTCCCAATTCTATTTTAACCTGATTCAGTGGCACCTTGCCATCTAGGAAACTGTGATTTTGACCCTTCTGGTGTAGATGTTGTGTAAGGTTGCTTCCAACTCTAAATCTATGATCCCATGAATTAACTGAGTACCATATGGAATACAGTGCTGGATATAGAATCCCAAAACCTGGATTCAATTCCCACCATTTAATACTTCTGAGCAAATCACTTACCCTTTCAGTTCCCTAGGTCAGTTATCCTCAAACTTTTTTTTAATACACATATGTCTATTAGTAATACATTTTGCATACAAGGTCAGGATATATTTACTTAAAATTATATATACCATATAATTATTTACATGTTGTGGTTTGTCCTTCATTCTGGAAGAATAATACCAAGACATCAGGAAGATGATAACACAAGTGAATTGGATTTAAGTGAGGGAGGGCTGTACAAAGTCACCAACCTTACTTTCTACTCCAGTGCCATCAGGGTCCAGTGGCCAGATATAGATCAGGACAGCTACAGATGGCCAGGATGCAGTGGGAGATTTTGGCCTTTTTAAGGTAAGATCTTTCTGAGTTCTCACTTTGTCAAAGGTAAGGGCCTATTCCTTAGAACTGTTCGAGAAGTGAGCCAAGGGAGTGCCCCCTTTAATAAACAGATGGATGGATGGATGGATGGATGGATGGATGGATGGATGGATGGAT
>NW_027185655.1:84931693-84951797 GCF_028583685.1 Petaurus breviceps papuanus | reverse complement strand
GATGGATGGATGGATGGATGGATGGATGGATGGATGGATGGATGGATGGATGGATCAAACTGGGGGGAGAAGACCCTCAGGGTTTCTGGCCAAAAGAGAAACAATTACTATTTACATTCACTCTGAGTCATCAGCACCCAAACAGTAACAATTAAATGGTACTTGGTTTGTTGGTCAACCTTCTGTTGGATAATCAATGAGAACCAGAGTGAATTGAGTTTAAGGTATGGTCATCAATAAATAAATCTAGCCAGGAAATGCCAAGATATCTAGGTAGGTTTTATTCTTCAAAATTTACCTTCCTTTACTTTTCCTTCAGGAAAGGGCATGATACCTCATGTGGAGAAAGGAGAGAAAAAAAGAGGTTATAGTACATTATGTACACTGATAATTATGTACATGATAAATTTTACACAAAAATAGAATATGTAAGGTGGCATAGTGAATAGAGCACCAGCACTGGAGTCAGGACGACCTGAGCTCAAATCCAGCCTCAGGCACTTGACACTTACTACCTGTGTGACCTTGGGAAAGTCACTTAACTCCAAATGCCTTCCCTTCCCCTCTCCAAAAAAATAAAAAGAAATTTAAAAGGATGAGATAAAGTTCAAATAATATTTTATTCTAGAAACAAGGAGTCTGGGGTTTTTTTGAGTAGGGAAATCACACAATGAGATTTGAATTTAAGGAAAATCACTCTGGCAATTGTGTGGTACTTAGACTTAAAAGATTCCTGAGACAGGAAAAGCATTTAGGAGACTATTGAAATGCATCATGGGAGAGATATTGAGGTCTCCAACCAAGGTGAAGATTGTGTGTGTGGAGAAGAGAGAAATTTAAGAGAAGTTGTGGAGGTTGAAATAGCAAAAAAAAAAAAAGTTAATCTATTTATTTATTTACTTTTGGTTTACAACATTCAGTTCCACAGTCTTTTGAGTTCCAAATTCCCCCTTCTCCCTCTCCTTCCCCCTTACTCTCTATGGCAGCATCCAATCCAATATAAGTTCTTGTAAAGCCAAGCACAAGCATCTTTCCAGAGGACTGCTTCTGCAAATAGTTTTATGGTTCTAATAAAATAGTATAGTGAACTCTATTTATTCAGCAATAAACTAAAGCAAAACATTCACAGAAACCAAAGTTTAACATTCACAATGATATGACATAGCAACTTACTAGTAAAGTGGTCACATGTTCTTAAACAAGGGATATCATTCAGTAAGTCACAATCTGAATCAGTCAATATAAAGTACCTATCTAAAGTCTTCTTTCATCTTGATTGGAGACTGGTTTTCAATCATACTTAAGTTAATCATCCTTAAAGAGTACAAAATACAGAGTGCAAATGTCTCCCACGGCCGAGGTCACAGCAAATTATGTGTCAGTCAGCACTAAGTACCCAAGGAAAGGTGCTTTTATCTTGACTCCAGGCTACTCCCAAACTCCATGGTTCCTCTTCCATGCTCTTAGCTCTTGTCTGGATTCGCCAAACCACCACCTGGATTCACAGGTAGGCAATTCCCAACTCCTGGTTCTATTCCTGGTCCAGCTCCTGGTTCAGCTCCTAGTTCACCTTGTGGTCCAGCTCCACACATCAAGCTTAGCAGAGTTACAAGGTTCACACATATTGACAGTACTATCATCAATTCACTTTCTGTCTGTGAAATCAACACAGACCAGCAGATATGGTCTCTGTCTGAGAAATCTACACAAATCATCAGTAAAATCTCAGGACCTCTAAAAACATCAGTAAAACCCTCCTTCAGGACTTCTCTAAACAGACAACAAGAAAGTCCTCTTTCAGGGCTTCTGAACCAGCAGTAAAGTCCTAAGGCTTCTGTAACAGCAGCAACATCCTCTATCAGCAGACAGGTCTGAAAAAGTTACATCCACACAAAGTGTTGACATCATAGACATCCTCCCAGTTCTCTTCAGTCCCAGCAGTGCTTGAACTTTTATATCATCAACTCCTTCCTGTTCCACCCTCCTCTTATATCCTTCCTGTTCTGGTCTTCACAGGTTCTGTTTCTAACAGACTTGATATAATCACAGGAGAGGTTCAAAGGCCCTTGAAGAGCTGAAACAAGGAGCTAAGTACAATTTTGATTGCCATTACACTCCTACAAATAATTCATATTAAACATTAGTCAAGTTGAAAGAAGGATTATTACCAATGGAATGAACAAGGAGAAAGAAGAAACAAAACAAAAGAGAGAGAGAGCAAGTAGTTTGTTTCAATCTGCATTCAGACTCTGTAATTCTTTCTCTGGATGTGGCTAGCCCTTTCCATCATGAGTCTTTTGGAGTTGTCTTATAGCCTTGCATTGCTGAGAGGAGCCTAGTCTTATCTGTAAGTCATTACAGATACAATTTGTCTGTAATTGTGTACAATGTTCTCCTGGTTCTGCTCCTTTCACTCAGAATCAGTTTATATAAGTCTCTCTCCATCGTTATGAAATCCATCTGCTCCTCATTTCTTACAGTACAATAGTAATCCATTACATTCATATACCAAAAATTTTTTAGCCATTCCCCAATTAATAGGCATCCTTTTTATTTGTAATTCTTTGCCACCACAAAAAGAGCTGTGGGTCCTTTTTCCACTTAAATAATCTCTTTGGAATACAGCCCTAGAAGTGGTATTGCTGGGTATTTATATTTTCATAGCCTGGGCATAGTTACAAATTTCTCTCCAGAATGGTTGGATCAGTTCACAACTCCACTAGCAATGCATTAGGGTTCCAATTTTCCCACATGTTCTCCAGCATTTCTCATTTTCAATTTTTGTCATGTTAGCCAATCTGACCAGTGAGATGTCGTACTTAAGAGGTGTATTGATTTGCATCTCTCTAATCAATAGTGATTTAGAGCATTATTCATATGATTATAGATATCTTTAACTTCTCCCTTTGAAAACTGCCTGTTCAAATCCTTTGACCATTTATTAATTGGGGAAATTACTTGTATTTTTATAGATTTGACTCAGTTCTCTATATGTTTTATAAATGAGGCCTTTATCAGAGAGAGACACTGGTTGTAAAAATGCTTTCCCAATTTTCTGCTTCCCTTGTGTTGGCTTCATTTGTACAAAACCTTTTCAATTTAATGTAATCAAAATTATCCATTTTGGATTTCATAATACTCTCCATCTTTTGTTTGGCCATAAATTCTTCCCTTCTCCATAAATCTGACAGGTAAACTATTCCTTGCTTTCCCAGATTACTTCTGGTCTTTATATCTAGATTGTGAATCCATTTAGACTTTATTTTGGTATATGGTACAAGTAGTTTTTAATCAAATAGTGAGTTCTTATCCCAGAAGCTGGAGTCTTTGGTACTACAGCCAGCACAGTTGGTGGGCTAGGGAGTGGTTAGAATCATGAGACCGGGGTGTGATCAATAGTGTGTTTACTACAGGACCATTTCATACAGAGCCAAAGATGCAAGGAGCTCACAGAGGTTTTATGCCCCCCCAGGAGAATGTAGACACCCCCAAAGAATGCAGACAATGTAGAAAGATCCTACATCTAAGAAGTGCAAATAATGTAGAAGGTGCCTCCCTTAATCCTGTTTACTATTTACCCTTGCTTAAGGTTAGTTACTTATTAGGGTATCATTCTAGGACCATATCTGGAGGCATTAAAAAAAAAAAAAGATTACATGCCCTCTGGCTATCTGCCTGGTAACCTTTGCAGATAACTGTATAGGACAGGGGAATATACCTAGAGAGGTCAAGGGACCCCAAAACGTACCCTTCATAATACATCCTCTTGCTTGTCTGCCCTGTAGCCTTTCAGATAATAATATAGGGAAGGGGAACATTTCATTAGCGAAGCTGAGAAACTTCTGAAAATTCTCTACATCTCCCCCAACTTATAATTTCAAAAGGCTGTGGGCAGAATCATGCAATTGGACATTATATACCACTAGTTGAATGAAACAAGAAAAACACAAATAAGGATGGGTAAACAAATACATAAGACCAGTAACACCACCGCTATTCCTAGGAAGGTTATTATTTGCTGTATTTGTCCAGGTAATATTCCCTGAGCTTTCTTTATCCAATCAACAATGTTTTTTGCCTGTGAATTTCGTAGTAGAGATGGCTGACTTTCTCGATCCATGGGGTGAGCCAAATTCTCTAAATCATTTATGTCAAGGGAAGTGTTATGGTCACCCCATAGGCCATTAAGATGATTTCCAATTTGAGTTATATTATATTCTGATTCATTATATGGTTTGTTTACCATACAGAAATATATATATATATATATATGTATATATATATATATAATCCATCTCCTCAGCTATGGCAATTAAATCATCTCTAAGCTGATTTATTGCTTTATCAAAGCTCTTTTTGATTTCTGATTGTAACAAAAATTTTTGTGAAACATTGACAAACAATTCATATAAAAATTGAGTTTGCGCTATCTGATTTTGTACAGTGCTAATGGATACAGACATAGCAACACTGCTCATTATAGTAGTAATTAAAGCAATTATCCCAACAACAATACAGGACATACACCTCTTTTTTCGATTAGAACCCAATAATTGATCATTCTATTTGATCAATTATCAATTTGATCAATATTGATCATTCTATTTGAACAATAGAATGATCAGCACCAGAGTGAAACCAATGCTCACTCTCTACAGGTATCATTACCATACTAGGTCTTCTAATAACAAATAGCAATTGCCCTAAAGAAGTATTATGACATTCAGAAACCTTACGATTAATACATGTGACCTTGTAATGCTTATCAGTTTTAGTGATATTTACATTGCTATGATTTCCCCACATGAATGCATACCTAACTCCTAAACAAGCACATACAAAGCTATGGTCAGTCTTGTTCAAGTATGTCCCATTAGGAGCAAAAATAGCAAAAACTGTTGTTATTGGGGCCCACGGCAAAGGGATTTTTCATATTTCCAGGTTTCCTCTCTATGAGTATCCAAACCAATTCTGTTTTGGATAACCGCCATGCCTATGATTGATGTTAGTGTCGTTGTGCCAGGAAATGTAGGTTTGCTGTTCCACCTGATGGCAAACAGGTATGTCAGTCCTACAGTTTAAAAATGGGGTATCTGCTTGCCCCGAAGATGAGTCTCACTCATCTCGGTCTGGACACAGCATCTGATGTTTACCCCACAATCCTGAACAATTTGAAAAAATCCCCCAAATCCCCATAGTATATGTTGTGATGTTCTCAAAGTATACTAGGTCCTTAACTCTGAAAATTCCTTTGGCATAGGCATTCCCATTCAGCTTTCCTTTAATTCTATGCTTTGGCATAGATATATAAGATAGATTAACAGGAATGTCCACAAGGATGATACTTGATAATTTTACTAAGCTACATGAGGATGTATTAAAAGTAGAAAAGCACAAAGGCGGTTCATCTACTAACACAGTAAAATTATAATCAAGGACAGGACTAGTGACATTTGCCTTATGTATATCAAAATCTTTGCCAATAAGGACAGACCCTTTTTCTTCTAAAGTGATTTCTGGAAGAAACTCTCCCCACCCAACCATCTCCACCCAAGGTGGATGATTGAGGACTGCCCAGTGTCTTGTAGAGGCAGTTATTGGAAGCTGAGTAATGATAGTAGGGAGCATGTTCACCATCTGCTTGCCCTCCTTAGGCTCTGCCTCCTCCTCTGCCACCTACCTCGTCTGGTTCTGGTTCGGGGGGGCCGAATGTCCAGCCTCTGCATTTGTGATATAGTCCTTGTTCTCCTTTCTGGTATCCAGACTTCTTAATTTTCATCTGTGGAGACACACAAATAACCTTGGTCTTGAATAATTACTCTGTTTGGGCCACACCATTGTCCCTTATCATATTTCCACATCACCCATTCAGTAACTGCAGCTGCCTGGGGCTGTGGTCTTTTAGGATTATTCATTGCGTGGTCAGTAACACCCCAGAATTTTTCTGCTGGTGTTTTATTTTCATGATCTAATGTCAAATAATTTATTACATATAGTGACAACCCTAACATTTGTCTTGGGGCACCGGTACACCAAATTCCTCCTTTTAATTTTTGGAGTGCAGTTTTAAGTGTGCGGTTTTTTTTCTTTCAACAATTGCCTGACCTGTGGGGTTGTAAGGAAGTCCTCTAATATAGAGAATACCCAATTGAAGACAAAATTCAGCAAAGCCTTTTGAGGTATAATTGAGGCCATTGTCAGTCTTTATTTGTTTTGACACACGCACAGCAGCAAAGCATGTAATACAATGTTCTTGAACAAGAGAGGTTTTTTCCCCAGACACCCAGACATAGTATATGCCCATGTAAACCCGTATATGTGTCCACAGTTACATGTATATATTTCAGTCTACCAAAACAGAATAATGAGTAACATCAGACTGCCAAATTTCATTGGGTAACACTACATGGTGATTTACACGCTTGGATATAGAGAGACTGAAAATAACACTTGATGGACAGCTTTTAACTATTTGCCTAGATTGTTCTCTAGTGATATCAAAGGTCCTAGCAAGCATTCTAGCAGATTGATGAAATCTATGATGGGATTCCTTTACTAATTCTAATGATCCCACAAGGATTTGATCAGCTATGTGATTACCTCTAAAAAGTGGTCCAGGAAGACCGGTATGAGATGGGATATGCATAATGTAAGAAGGATGTGATCTATTTTGTACAATATCTTGTAAATCACAGAACAATGTGTAAAACTGAGGTTTATTTCTATGTATATTGGCTGTTTCTATCTTTAGAGTTACTTGGGTTGCATATTGAGAATCTGTAATATGAACAGACTGAGGAAATAGAGTAAGAGCAGATATTATAGCTGTGAGCTCATTCTTTTAGGTGGAATCATAAGGAATGGTGATCATTTTCATAACCTATTTATCAGGACAGTATACAGAAGCTCTGTAATTTTTAGTGGCATCAGTGAATATATTAAATCCTGAAACAGGTTGATCCTTACATACCTTAGCGATTATGTATGAAATCATTGTTTGTTAAGAATCTGAAAATGCCTTTTGGTGTATAATGTTGTATGGGGATAGCATATATTAACAACAATTGCCAAGATTCTTGATTCTCAATCAATTGTTGGATTTGGTCATGAGTTTAAAGAACTTTTATAATTTCAGGCAATTGACCACTTAGGCATAAACATCATCTGATCATTTTCTTTATGAGCTGAGCCACCCCATCAGGGTAAGTTTGTAAAGAATATTTTGGCTGATGTGAAATATAACCCCATTCAATCACTAAATCATTTTGCATTAAGGCACCTGTAGGGCTGTATTTCGTGTTCAGCACAGTGAATTGTATTCCTGCAGAGGGGTCTGCCCTATATGTAATTGCAGTTCTGACAGCTTCCTGAATGTAATCCAATGCATTCTTAGCTTCAGGTGTAAGAATTCTAGAATTAAGGTTGGTATCACCTTCCAGTAATTGGTATAATGGTGTTAAACATTCATTTGAAATTCCAAGACTAGATCTGATCCAATTTATATCCCCTATAAGCTTTTGCAAGTCATTTAATGTTTTGATATTATCTTTTTTGATTTCTAATTTTTGCAGACTTAGAGTAGTGTTCTGTACCTTATTACCTAAATACATAAAATGAGCTGTCTTCTGTATCTTTTCAGGGGCTATCAAGTCCTACAGCAGCGAAATTATTTGTAACCTCCTCTAATATTTTCTCTAGGGTAATCACATCTTGGTGTGCACATAGAACATCATCCATGTAATGAATTAAGTAAGCTATGGGGTATTTGTTTCTAGTTGATTCTAAGGCCTTTGCCACAAACTTT
This sequence comes from Petaurus breviceps papuanus, assembly GCF_028583685.1. Taxonomy (NCBI): domain Eukaryota; kingdom Metazoa; phylum Chordata; class Mammalia; order Diprotodontia; family Petauridae; genus Petaurus; species Petaurus breviceps. The sequence goes on along the minus strand of NW_027185655.1, from coordinate 84,943,993 downwards.
TGACATAATGTGGTACTGTTTTTCAGGGGTAGTACCTTCCAACAGTATCTTTTTAGGGGTTCTTTTAGATTTATGGAAGGTATGGAAAATGCAAATTTGTCTCAGTCCTGACTTTGGAGAGGTGTGCTATAACAATCCTTTATGTCTATTACCCATAAAGGCCATTGTGATGGTACCATATTAGGAGATGGTAAACCAGGCTGTAATGCTCCCATATCCTTCATGACTTTATTTACTTCTCTCAAATCCATAAGCATCTTCCATTTTCCTGAATTCTTTTTTCTGATTGCAAAAATTGGAGAATTCCATGCGCTATTTGTAATTTCAATATGACCTAACTTCAGCTGTTCTTGCACAATGTCTAATAGGGCAGCAATTTTTTCTGCACTTAGGGGCCACTGATCCACCCATACTGGTTTTGTGGTAAGCCATTCAATAGGATCGGCTGTTGGCTGCCCATCAATCAGGGCCCCTCCTGAAAATTTGTCATGATGGTGACCTTAATTTGTGATAACATATCTCTGCCCCATAAAGCCATTGGCATGGAAGCCAAACAATGTGTCTGGAATTTTCCTGACATGCCCTCAAATTCCCAAGTAAGTTTCCTCACACATTTTAAAGGTTGACTAACTTCTCCTATACTTTTCATATTTCTATCTGATTTTTGAACAGTCCACTTTGGGTCCCATTGTTTCCTGATTGATAATGGTCAGGTCTGCTCCTGTGTCTAAGAGACCCTGAATTCTCCTGACCTCCACATATATATGAAGGATGGGTCTTGAGGTCATAATGATTTGAGACCACATGACCTCTTTATTCTGTATTTGAAATGTCCATTGTTCCTGTTTTAATTGGATCATGGAATTGCTGGGATTCATAATTTTAATTTTATTATAATCTTCCTAGTCCTTTTGCTCTACATAGGTTGGAGTGAATTGTATATCCATGTATTCTCCTTCTGAGGTTAAAGAAAGTACCCCAACAGCAGGAGCAGGAGAAGAACTCCTAAAAAACACTTCTCTCCTGGCCTGGTTAAATGTTTAAAAATTTAACCTCAGGCTGTAAGATAACAGCAGTTACTTCAGAGGTGGAGGGATTCAAATTGGCTTCCCCTCCTGAACTTTTGGAGTGCTGAACTGAAGTCCCTGCTATTTTTTTGTGGGCATGGGACTTGGCCCTTGAGGCCTTTTCCTGAATTTCTAAATCTACATTCTGAAGCCCAGTGAAAGCCCTTGTGACATTTGGGGCATTTTGATTTTGGTTGTAATTCACTATTACTGCTGCACACTTGCCATTCCCTTTTGAAATGACCCACTTTGCAACATTTATAACAATTCTTATTTTGCCTATTTGTGGCTGCTTGCACTTCTGCTATAATTTGTGCTTGTAAAACCATAGACTTTACCTCCATAGATTTTCTGATTAATTGACCCAAGGAGGCATGAGCAGGAAGTGCCAAAAAAGCTTTCTTATGATCTAAATTGCAATTCCCTTTAGCTATTTGTCTTACAAATTCTCCCAATCCCATAAGTACGTCCTAAGGTACATTCATTTGCTTGTTGAATTTTTGCCACAAAATCAGGAAATGATTCCTCAGGTTCCTGTATGATATTTGTGAAAGTTTTTCCTGCTTAATCAGAACTGATTGTCTCTTTCTATACTTGTATGGCACAGTCTTAAATAGTACTATATACTGCCACTGAATAATCCATTTGTGTGTTGGGCAATATTTTAGGTCTGTCACCCCAAAGCGTGGAAATACTGGGTGCGTTAGGTCCTTCTGCCAACATAAGATCATATAGCTTGCTATGACATTTTTCCTTATAATTGGCTTCCCACTGTAAGTAGTCCCCTGGGATTAGGCATATTTTAGCTTTTTGCCTCCAATCATATGGTGTCAAAGCTATGGCTGCTAAATTTTCCAATAATGACACTGTATAAGAAGCTGTTTCCCCATACTCCTGTACAGCCTTTTTTACCTCCTTAAGATCTTTTATATTCAATTTTTGCCATGTTCCATTGCCCTGGGCATCTACTATAACAGGGTATACCAAAAAATTGCAGCCTTTAAATGCAATTTCTCTTAATGACTGTCCTTCCTCTTTCATGAGTTTTTGAAAAGGTGTATATAATTCTAAAACTACGGAGGGACTGCCATTAGGCTTCCCTAATATTCCCAGCATTTTCCATTCCCCATGTGAGATTATAGGGTGGACTTGGGCTGAGATTAAGAGGTTTGGTATTTTCTAGGGGTCTTTTTCCCACAAATTCAGCGGGTGGAGTCTCTTCCTGATGACTGCCTTCACTCTCACCCATGACACTCAATATTTCTTTAAGACCTGTTTTGTCTTCTAGACATACTTTAATGACATTATAAATTGCAAATATGGAACCAGAGTCACTCTCCTGTCCATTCTCCTTAATTAACTAAAGCCTCTCCCACTGCTTCTCAATCAGGTCCTCTGATCTCAGAGCCACTAGGAAACCATGGGGCTACCTGATAGGCTATTTTTAAAAAATTTTTCAGAATCTGTTTCTTAACTGAAATCCCTTTCTTGCACACTATAAGTTGTAATATTCTCAAATCTTTTCCTTCATCTTTTAAACCCTTCACTAAGCTTCTTCCCATACTATGTCTCTGTGAGCTCTGATTATGAAACATTGAGCATGCCAACGAATATGCTTCTAGAGCCTTCCCTTTACCTTGAAAGAAATTCATTGTCCCTCAGATTTCATGAGGGCCCCCATCCTGCCAGAAAATCCTGGGTGTCCATCACTAGAGACTTAATCAGCAGTCCTGATGCCCCACGTTGTGGGTGCCACTTGCCATGGCCAGCATTGGTGGGCTAGCAAGCAGTGAAAATAATGAGATGGGGGTGTAATCAATAGTCTGTTTATTACAGGACCATTTCATACAGAGACAAAGATACAAGGAGCTCACAGAGTTTTTATGCTCCCCCAGGAGAATGTAGACACCCCCAAAGAATGCATACACTGTAGAAAGATCCTACATCTAAGAAGTACAAATAATGTAGAATGTGCCTCCCTTAATCCTGTTTACTATTTCCCCTTGCTTAAGGTTAGGGTATTATTCTAGGACCATATCTGGAGGCATAAACAAAAAAGATCACATCCGCTCTTGTTATCTGCCTGGTAACCTTTGCAGATAACTGTATAGGACAGGGAAATATATACCCAGTGAGGTCAAAGGACCCCAAAACATTCTCTGCACAATACATCCCCTTGCTTGTCTTCCCTGTAGTCTTTCAGATAATAATATAGGGAAGGGGAACATTTCATTAGAAAATCCAAGAAACTTCTGAAATTTCACTACACTTTGGGTTTATCAAAGAGTAGATTACTACAGTCATTGACTACTGTGTCTTCTATACCTAATATATTCCACTGATCCACTACTCTTATTTCTCAGCCAGTACCAAGCAGTTTTGATGACTGCTGATTTATAATACAGTTTAAAATCTGGTATGGCTAGGCCACCTTCCCTAGCATTTCTTTTCACTAATTCGCTTGATATTCTGTAGCTTTTGTTATTCCAGATGAATTTTGCTACTATTTTTTCTAGCTGCATAAAATAATTTTTTGGTAGTTAGGTTAGTATGGCACTGAACTAGTAAATTAATTTAGGTAAAATTGTCATTTTTATTATGTTGCCTTGACCTAACCACGAGCAACTGAGGTTTTTTACCTGATTATTTAAATCTGACTTTATTTGTATGAAAAATGTTTTGTAATTGTGTTCATGTATTTCCTAGGTTTGTTTTGGCAAGTAGATTCCCAAATATTTTGTAATGCCCACAGTGACTTTAAATGGAATTTCTCTTTCTATTTCTTCCAGTTGGGCTTCATTAGAAATATATAGGGTGGCTAGTTGGTACAGTCAACAGAGCATTGGCCCTGGAATCAGGAGGACCCGAGTTCAAATCCGGCCTCAGTCAATTAACATAAAAACTAGCCGTGTGACCTTGAACAAGTCACTTAACCCCAATTGCCCTCCAAAAATGCAAATATATGAATTTTGGGAAAGCCAGGTAGCACAGCGAGTAAGAGCACCAGCCCCAGAGTTGGGATGACCTGGGATCGCATCCGGGCTCAGACACTTAGCACCCACCCAGAAAGACCTAGCCATGTAACCTTGAGCAAGTTACTTAACCCCAATTGCTTTAATATATGTATGTATATATATATATATGAATGCCGAGGATTTCATTATTTTTATTATTTCCCTTTTTGGAGGGGGGAATGCAGTGCAGTTGGGGTTAAGTGACTTGCCCAATCTCACACAGCTAGTAAGTGTTAAGTGTCTGAGCTCAGATTTGAACCCAGATCCTCCTGACTCCAAGGACAGTGCTCTATTCACTGTGTCCAATGCCAAGGATTTATGTGGGTTTATTTTATATCCTGCAACTTTCCCATGTTTATTTTTTATCTCAAGTAGTTTTTTTTATTTGATTCTCTAGGATTCTGTAAGTATAACATCATATCATATGCAAAGCATGATAGCTTAGACTCTTCTTTACCTAATTTAATTCCTTCAATTTCTTTTTCTTCTCTTATTGCTACAGTTGACATTTCTAGTACCAAATTGAATAACAGAGGGTGATATTGGAAAGGCTTCTAGCTTATCCCCATTATATATGACACTTGCTAATGATTTTAAAGGGATACTACTTATTACTTTAATAAAGACTCCATTTATTCCTATGCTTTCTAGAATTTTTTAATAAGTATGGGTGTTATATTTTATCAAAAGTTTTTCTGCATCTATTGAGATAATCATATGGTTTCTACTAGTTTTGTTGTCGATATGATTGATTATAATAATAGTTTTCCTAATATTGAAACAGCCTTGTGTAATAGTAATGGAATATAAAGATCCCCCTGTATTGGCTTGGTTTTCAAATTGATTGTGTTAAAACCCAGAGCTTGTGAATCCCACTTGTGGGATGGACTTGTTGACGTGAAAAGAGAGGGCTGAACTGGGAGGAGCTGGTGACATAAATTTAGAGAGACACAAGAAAAGAGAGAGGCAGAAAAACTTTGGAAGCAGCATCTTGAAGACAGAGAGAGACTGGAACCTTGCTGTTGGTTCAGAGCACTTGAGACTGTTCTGCAAACAGAGAGTGAATTCTGGCCACTGGTGAAGGACAGTCCCGTTGTTGTAGAAGTCTTGGAACTCTGCTATTGGTTCAGAAGCCCTGAAGAAGCATTTTCTTGTTGTATGTTTACAGAAATCCTGGAAGGGGGTTTTGCTAATGTTTTCAGGGGTCCTAGGACTGTTCTGCAGACAGAGAGTGAATTAATGAAGAGATTGGCAATGTATCTTGTGGCCTTGCTAAGCTTTGTCTCCCCAGGAACACAGATTGCCGAGAACTTACCTCGTGTCAAGATGAAGAAAAGACCTCCATTTGGGTATTAAATGCTGTGCTTAAGCTTGTTGTAACTCTGGGGTAGATTCAATTGTGATCCAAGGGTGGGGAACATTTGACCTTTTTGTGCTCTGTGATTGAACAAATGAATGTACTTTACTTATGATTGGTAACTAATCTCCATTTGTGATGGACTAAATGAATGTACAGCCTAGGAGTGGAGTAGTATTTAGAAGAGGGACTTTGTGATTGATTAAATGAATGTAATGTCCAGGGCTCGGGTAGTACTTGATTAAATCAGGTAGTCCTTGGAGATTATTGAATCACACTTAGTAAATGCTGTATTTTGAATTATGTCATATTTTGATCTTCTCTGTTCTTAATTTTTCACTGAATAAAATGGAGAGCACCTATGCTGGCATTTTGAACCTTGGGAAGTTGCCTTTGCTTGGCACTACACCTTGCAATCCTGGAATAAATCCTACTGATCAAAGTGTATTATTTTCATGATAAATTGTTATAATATTTTTGCTAATATTTTGTTTAAAATTTTTGCATCTATATTCATGAGGGAAATTGTTCTATTATGTCCTTTTTTCTGTTTTGGCTCTTCCTGATTTGGGTATCAGCACCATATTTCCACAATAAAAAGATATTGGTAGGACCCCTTCACAAGTTTTCCCAAATAGTCTCTAAAGTATTGTAATTTATTGTTTAAGTGTTTGAATAAATAGATTTCTTTTTTTTCCCTTGGGAGTTCTCTGATGGCTTGTTCAATTTCTTTTTCTGATATGGGGTTATTTAAGTAATTTACTTCCTCGTCATTTAATGTGGGCAATTTATATTTTTATAAATATTCATTCATTTCACTAAGATTGTCAAATTTATGGGCATACCATTGGGCAAAATAATTCCTAATTAATGATTTCCTCTTCATTGGAGGTAAATTCACCCTTTTCATTTTTGATACTGGTAAATTGGTGTTCTTCTTTCTTTTCTTTAACTCAAATTGACTAAAGGTTTGTTAATTTTAGTGTGTTTTTTCCCATAAAACCAGCTGTTAGTTTTATTTATTAGTTCAATAGTTTTCTTAATTTCAATTTTATTAATCTCTCCTTTGGCTTTCAGTATTTCTAATTTAGTATTTAGTTGGAAATTTTCAATTTGTTCTGTTTCTATCTTTTTCAGTTCCAGGCCCAATTCATTGATCTTTTTCTCTATTTTCTTCGAGTAAACTTTCAGTGATATAAAACTTGCCATAAGAACTGCTTTTGCTGCATTCCTTAAATTTTAATATGCTGCCTCATTATTGTCTTTTTCTTGAATGAGGTTACTGATTGTTTCTATGATTTGTTGTTTGACCCACTCATTCCTGAAGATTAGATTATTTAGTTTCCAATTAGTTTTTAGTTTATCTTTCCATGAACCTTTATTACATGTAATTTTTTTACATCATAATCTAAAAAGGATGTATTTAATATTTCTGCCTTTCTGCACTGGATTATGAGGTTTTTATGCCCTAATATATGGTCAGTTTTTGTGTATGTGCAATGTACCACTGAGAAGAAGGTTTACTCCTTTTTATCTCCATTCAGTTGTCTCTAGAGGGCTACCATATCTAACTTCACTAAAATTCTATTCACCTCCTTAACTTCTTTTTTATTTATTGTGAGGTTAGATTTATCAAGTGCAGAAAGGGGGAGGTTGAGGTCTCCTACTAGTATAGTTTTGCTATATATTTCTTCCTGTAACTCTTTTAACTTCTCCTCTAAGTATTTGGATATTAAACCACTTGGTGCATTTATGTTTACTAATGATATTGCTTCTTTGGCAATGGTGCTTTTTTAAGCAGGATAATACTTTTCCTTCCTTATCTCTTTTAATTAGATCTACTTTCACTTTTGCTTTCTCTGTGATTAGCATTGCTACCCATGCTTTTTTTTTTTAACTTTACCTGAAGCATAATATATTCTGTTCCAGACTTTTACCTTTACCCTGTTTCAAATGTTTTTCTTGTAAACAGCATATTGTAGGATTATGGTTTTAATTCATTCTATCTGCCTCCATTTTATGGTACATTTCATTCTCATTCACAGTTATGATTACCATCGAGTCTTTCTCTCCATCCTACTCCCTCCCCTGTTTATGCTTTTATTTCTCCCTTCCCCTCCTTAAGTGTTTTCCTTTTGACCAATGCCTCCCTCAGGATTCCCTCCCTATCAGTACCACTCCCTTTTCTATCCTTTCCCCTTACTGCTTCTTCCTTCCCTTCTAACCCCCCTCCCCTTTTTCTTTCCCCTTTCCTTTCCTACTGTCTTTAGGGCACATTAGATTTTTATACTTAAGAAAATATATTATTCCCTCTTTGCACCAAACCTGGAGAGAGTAAAAATCTCAAACCCTGATCCTCTCCCTCCCTTCTTTCCCTCTACTATAGTAAGTTTTTGTGCCTCTTCACATTAGATTCCTATATTTAACTGAGTATATTATTCCCTCCTTGAACCAAGAACAATGATAGTAAAGCTCATACAATGTTCATCTCCCTCCCTTTTTTCCCACTACTATCATATGTTTTTATAACTCATGTGTTATAATTTAGCCTCTTCTGCCTCCCCTTTCCTTTTCTCTCATCCCAATACCTTTGCACACTTTAATAAGGTTTTTTTCTTATTACTACATTAGTTCATTTATAACCACACCCATTATCTGTACATATCCTTTTAAATGTTGTGATAATTACATAATTCTCAATATTTACAGGTATCATCCTCCCATATAGGGATGTAAACAGTTTGATCTTATTGAATAGCAAGTTGTGCATGTATGTGTGTTTGTGCTTTCCTGTTTACCTTTTTACGTCTCTCTTGAGTCTTGTATTTGAAGATCAAATTTCCCATTAAGCTCCTCACTTTTCATCAGGAAGGTCTGGAAGTCCCTTATTTCATTGAATGACCATCTCCTTGACTGAAACATTATGCTCAGTTTAGCTGTGTAGTTTTTCCTTGATTGTAGTTCAAGCTCTTTTGCCTTATAATATATCATATTCTAATGTCTCTGATCTTTTAATGTAGAAGCTGCAAGGTCCTGTGTGATCCTGACTGTAGTTCTACAGTATTTAAACTGTGTCTTTCTAGCTTCTTGCAGCTTTGACCAGCTGATAAGCTCTTTGAACTGATAATTCTGGAATTTGACTACAATATTTCTTGGAGTTTTCAATTTTCGATCTCTTTCAGGAGGTATTCTGTGGATTCTTTTAATAACTATTTTACCCTCTGGTTCTAGGATGTGAGGGCACTTTTCCTTGATGATTTCTAGGAAGATGTTGTCCAGGCTCCTCATGGCTTTCCAACAGACCAAAATTTCTTAGATTATCTCCCCTGGATATGTGTTCCAAGTCATTTGTTTTTCTAATGAGATATTTTACATTTTCTTCTATTTTTTTCATGCTTTAAATTTTGTTTGACTGATTCTTGATTCCTCATAGAGTCATTAGCTCTAATTTTTAGCAAATTGTTTTCCTCAGTTAGTTTTTGAACTTCCTTTTCCATTTATCCAATTTTTTATTTTTAAGGAGTTATTTCTCTAGTTAAATTTTGAAACTCCTTTCCCATATGGCAAATTTAACTTTTCAAGGCATTTTCTTCAGTGATTTTTTTTCCCATTTTGCCAATTGTATTTTTAAAATAATTAGCCAATTTATCCTTTAACTCCCTAATTTGGTTTTTAAAAATCCTTCTTAATATCTTCCAGGAATACTTTTTGGTCTTGAAACCAGTTCATATTCCCTTTTGAGGTTTCAGCTGTGGGGATAGGGTCAGTGCTGTCCTCTTCTGAATTTGGGTCTTCCCACTCACTATAATAGGATTCTATAGTCTTTATTTTTCCAATTTGATTTTTGCCTATTGTGATTGCCTATTTCCTAACTTTTAAAGTGGATTTCTTCTTCTGGGGTACAGAGGGCTCTGACCCACGTTTTTTATGCTGGGAGCAAGGGGCCTGGTTACTGGCTTTGTGTGCTGTAAACTCTGGTTCTGCCTGGTAAGTGTTGAGACCAAGGCTTTGGGCTAGGATTTTCTGTGCTTTCCCAGAGTTACACTGAAGCTCACAGCATGAAGTGTGTGGAAATGGTGATCTGGTCACTTCAGGTTTCAGCCTCTGTGCCCCTGTGCTAGAGTTCAGGTGGGCTCAACTGTTGATGGCCAGGGCTGCACTGGTGTCTGCCAATTCTCCTGGTTGTGTGAGGGTATACCTGGAGTTCTGGTGTTAGCACTTGCTGGTTCCAATCCCTGGAGTTAAGTGTCTCCCACTGTTTGACTGAGATGGGGCTTGTGGGACAGCTCATATGCCACAATTTAACCTCAGTACAGCCACAGCTACACCCTTCATCCAAGTCTCTCAAGTCTCTAGCTGGTTCCACTATTTCAGGATTTTAGCCTGGAGCAATAATTTCTGGGTTTTTCTTTTTCTTTTTTTTAAATCTAGAAACAAGATTTTTTTTATTTTTTGTACTTTTTTTGTCTTTATTAAATTTTTTGTTTACTTTGAGTTTACAAGATTCAGTTCCCCAGTTCTTTGTGTTTCAAATTTTCTCCCCTCTTTCCCTTCCCATCCCGCCCCCATGTTGGCACAAAATCAGGTATAGGTTCTGTAGATACTTTCACATTAGACATTGTTCAGGTTATAAAGAAGGATTGTATCATATGAAATGAACAATGGGAAAGAGGAAACCAAATCAAACAAGAAAAAGAAAGAGAACAGGTAATTTGCTTCAATCTGCATTCAAACTCTGTTCTTTATGGTTCTTTCTCTGAATATAGACATCTCTCTCCATCATGAGTCTTTTGGAGTTCACTTATAGCCCTGAATTTCTGAGAAGAGTCCAGTCTATAAAAGTTGGTCATTACACATACATTGTATCTTTAATGGTGTGCAAACATTCCCTGGTTCTGCTCTTCTCACACAGTGTCAGTTCGTATAAGCCTCTCCAGGTAGATATGAAATCCATCTGCTCTTCATTTCTTATGGCACAATAGTATTCCATTATATTCATATACAATAACTTGTTTAGCCATTCCCCAATTGATGGGCAGCCCCTTAATTTCCAATTCTTTGCCACAACAAAAAAAGCTGCTATAAATATTTTTGTACATATGGGTCTTCCTCCCACTTCTGTGATCTCTTTGAGATAGAACCCCCAAAGTGGTATTGTTGGGATGAATTATTTATATCTCTTTTGGCATAGTTCCAGAATGCTCTCCAGAGTGGCTAGATCAGTTCACAACTCCACCAGCAATGCATTAGTGTTCCAATTTTTCCACATCTCTCCAGCATTCTTATTTTCCTGTTTTGTCATCTTAGCCAATCTGACTAGTGAGATGTTGTACCTCAAAGTTGTTTTGATTTGCATTTCCCTAATGAATAGTGATTTAGAGCATTTTTCATATGCTTATATCTTTAATTTCTTCCTCTGAGAAGTGTCTGTTCATACCGTTGACCATTTATCAATTGGCGAATGACTTGTATTCTTATAGATTTGACTGAATTTTCTGTATATTTTAGAAATGAGGCCTTTATTAGAGACATGGTTTGTAAAAATTCTTTTCCCATTTTCCAACTTCCCTCTTAATCTTGGTTACATTGGCTTTGTTTGTATAGGAGCTTTTCACTTTCATGTAATCAAAGTTGTACATTTTGCTTTTTATAATGCTCTCTAATTCTTGTTGGGTCATGAAGTCTTCCCCTCTCCATAAATCTGAGAGGTAAACTATTCTTTGGTTTCCCAGATTGCTTACAGTATCATCCTTTATACCTAGATCATGCAACCATTTAGACTTAATTTTGGTATATGGTGTTAGATAATGGTCTATGCCCAGTTTCTGCCATACCATATTCCAGTTTTCCCAACAGATTTTGTGAAATAGTGAGTTCTTATCCCCAAAACTGGGGTTTTTGTGTTTATCAAAGGGTAAGTTATTATAGTCATTGACTACTGAGTCTCATGTACCCAGTCTCTTCCCTTGATCCACTGCTCTATTCCTCAACCAGTACCAAGTAGTTTCGATGACTTCTGCTTTATAATACAGATTAAAGTCTGTTATAGCTAGGCCACCTTCCCTAGCATTTCTTTTCATTAATACCCTTGATATTCTGCACCTTTTGTCCTTCCAAATGAATTTTGTTACTATTTTTTGAAGTTCTATAAAGTAAATGCTTTTGTAAATTGATTGGGATGGCATTAAATATGAAATTTAATTGAGGCAAAATTTTCATTTTTATTTATTAACTCAACCCAGCCATGAGCAATTGATGTTTTTTCCAATTAGTTAGATCTGAACTTTATTTGTGTGAAAAGTGTTTTGTAGTTGTGTTCATATAGGTCCTGGGTTTGTTTTGGCAGGTAGATTCCCAAATATTTTATAATGTCTACAGTAACTTTAAATGGGATTTCTCTTTCTATCTCTTGCTGTTGTATTTCATTAGAAATATACAGAAATGCCGAGGATGTATGTGGGTTTATTTTATATCCTGCAACTTTGCCAAATATATTTATTGTCTCAAGTAATTTTTACTTGATTCTTTAGGATTCTCTAAGTATAGCATCATATTATCTGCAAAGAGTGATAACTTGGTCTCTAATTTGATTACTTTGATTTCTTTTTCCTCTCTAATTGCTACTGGTAACATTTCTAGCACCAGATTGAATAAGAGGGGTGATACTGGACACCCTTGTTTCACCTCTGATCTTTTTGGAAATGCTTCTAGCTTACCTCAATTACATAAAAAAACTTGCTTATGGCTTTAAATAGATGCTACTAGGAGCAGCCAGGTAGCATAGCGAGTAAGAGCACCGGCTCCAGTGTTAGAAGACCTGGAGATCGAATCCCGGGCTCAGACACTTAGCACCCACCCAGAA